>NW_028294656.1:0-77500 GCF_964341445.2 Mesoplodon mirus
GCAAGGCTTAGGGCACAGGTGAGGGTGCGGAAAGGTGGGAGGTTCAGGCTACGTGCTGACGCACGGGGCAGTGCTAGCGTACGGGCCAGGAGGATTGTACGGCGTAGGGTAAAGTGTAGGGCTGGTGGTGGGTTGCCATTCCGGGCTAGGGTTAGGTTTAGGGAACGGCAAAGCTTAGGGAACAGTTGAGGGTATAGAAACGTGGGAGGGTCGGTCTACATGCTGACGCACGGGTCAGTGCCAGCGTACGGGCCAGGAGTAGTCTACGGCTTACGGTAATGTGTAGGGCTGGTGGTGGTTTTCCATTCCGGGCTAGGGTTAGGGTTAGGGAACGGCAAAGCTTAGGGAACAGGTGAGGGTACAGAAACGTGGGAGAGTCAGTCTACGTGCTGACGCACGGGTCAGTGCCAGAGTACGGGCCAGGAGTAGGCTAAAGCGTAGGGTAAGGTGTAAGGCTGGTGGTGGGTTTCCGTTCCAGGCTAGGGTTAGGGTTAGGGAACGGCAAGGCTTAGGGCACAGGTGATGGAACGGAAAAGTGGGAGGTTCAAGCAATGTGCTGACGCACGGGTCACTGCCAGCATACGGGCCAGGAGTAGGCTACGGCTTGGGGGTAAGGTGTAGGGTTGGTGGTGGGTTTCCCTTCCGGTCTAGGGTTAGTGTTAGGGAACGGCAAGGCCTAGGGCATAGGTGAGGGTACAGAAACATGGGAGGGTAAGGCTACGTGCTGACGCAAGGGTCAGTGTCAGCGTACGGGCCAGGAGTAGGCTACGGTGTAGGGTAAGGTGTAGGGCTGGTGGTGGATTTCAGTTCCGGGCTATGGTTAGGGCTAGGGAACGGCAAGGCTTAGGGCATAGGTGAGGGGACGGAAACCTGGGAGGGTCAGGCTAAGTGCTGTCGCACGGGTCAGTGCCAGCGTACGGGCCAGGAGTAGGCTACGGCTTGGGGGTTAGGTGTTGGGTTGGTGTTGGTTTTCCGTTCGGGGCTAGGGTTAGGTTTAGGGAATGGCAAGACTTAGGGCACAGGTGAGGATACGGAAACGTGGGATTGTCAGTCTACGTGCTGGCGCACGGGTCAGTGTCTGCGTACGGGCCAGGATTAGGCTACAGCGTAGATGAAGGTGTAGGGCTGGTGGTGGGTTTCCGTTCCGGGCTAGGGTTAGGGTTAGGGAACGGCAGGGCTTACAGCACAGGTGCGGGTACTGAAACGTGGCAGGGTCGGGCTAAGTGTTGACGCACGGGTCAGTGCCAGCGTACGGGCCAGGAGTAGGCTACGGCGTAGGGTAAGGTGTAGGGCTGGTAGTGGGTTTCCGTTCTGGGCTAGGGTTAGGGTTAGGGAATGGCAAGTCTTAGGGGACAGGTGAGGGTACGGAAACGTGGGAGGGTCTGGCTAAGTGTTGACGCACGGGTCCGTGCCAGCGTACGAGCCAGGAGTAGGCTACGGCATAGGGTAAGGTGTAGGGCTGGTGGTGGGTTTCCGTTTCTGGCTAACATTAGGGTTAGGGAACGGCAAGGCTTAGTGCACAGGTGAGTGTACGGAAACGGAGGGTCAGGCTACGTGCTGACGCACAGGTCACTGCCAGCGTACGGGCCTGGAGTAGGCTACAGCATAGGGTAAGGTGTAGGTCTGGTGGTGGATTTCCGTTCCGGGCTAGGGATAGGGTTAGGGAACGGCAAGGATTAGGGCACACGTGAGGGTACGGAAACGTGGGAGGGTCAGGCTACGTGCTGACGCACGTGTCAGTGCCAGCATACGGGCCAGGAATAGGCTACGACGTAGCGTAAGGTGTAGGGCTGGTGGTGGGTTTCCATTCCGGGCTAGGGTTAGGGTTAGGGAACGGCAAGGCTTAGGGCACAGGTGAGGGTACGGAAATTTTAGAGGGTCAGGCTACGTGCTGACGCACGAGTCATTGCCAGCGTACTGGCCAGGAGTAGGCTATGGCATAGTGTAAGGTATAGGGCTGGAGGCGGGTTTCCGTTCCAGGCTATGGTTAGGTTTAGGGAATGGCAAGGCTTAGGGCACAGGTGAGGTTACGTCAGCGTGGGAGGTTCAGGCTACGTGCTGAAGCATGGGTCAGTTCCAGCGTACGGGCCAGTAGTAGGCTACGGATTAGGGAAAGGTGTATGGCTGGTGGTGGGTTTCCGTTCCGGGCTAAGGTTAGTGTTAGGGAACGGCAAGGCTTAGGGCACAGGAGAGGGTACAGAAACGTGGGAGGGTTAGGCTAAGTGCTGACGCAAGGGTCAGTGTCTGCGTACGGGCCAGGATTAGGCTACAGCATAGGGTAAGGTGTAGGGCTGGTGGTGGGTTTCCGTTCCGGGCTAGGGTTAGGGTTAGGGAACGGCAGGGCTTACGGCACAGGTGCGGGTACTGAAACGTGGCAGGGTCGGGCTAAGTGTTGACGCACGGGTCAGTGCCAGCGTACGGGCCAGGAGTAGGCTACGGCGTAGGGTAAGGTGTAGGGCTGGTAGTGGGTTTCCGTTCTGGGCTAGGGTTAGGTTTAGGGAACGGCAAGTCTTAGGGGACAGGTGAGGGTACGGAAACGTGGGAGGGTCAGGCTACCTGCTGACGCACGTGTAAGTGCCAGCGTACGGGCCAGGTGTAGGCTACGGCGTAGGGTAAGGTGTAGGGCTGGTGGTGGGTTTCCGTTCAGGGCTAGGCTTAGGGTTAGGGAACGGCAAGGCTTAGGGCACTGGTGAGGGTACGGAAACGTGGGAGGGTCAGGCTCCGTGCTGACGCAAGTGTCAGTGCCAGCGTACGGTCCAGGAGTAGGCTACGGCTTGGGGGTAAGGTGTAGGGCTGGTGTTGGGTTTCCGTTCCGGGCTAGGGTTATGGTGGGAACGGCAAGGCTTAGGGCACAGGTGAGGGTACGGAAACGTGGGAGGGTCTGGCTAAGTGTTGACGCACGGGTCAGTGCCAGCGTACGGGCCAGGAGTAGGCTACGGCATAGGGTAAGGTGTAGGGCTGGTGGTGGGTTTCCGTTTCTGGCCATTAGGGTTAGGGAACGGCAAGGCTTAGTGCACAGGTGAGTGTACGGAAACGGAGGGTCAGGCTACGTGCTGACGCACGAGTCACTGCCAGCGTACGGGCTAGGAGTAGGCTACAGCAGAGGGTAAGGTGTAGGTCTGGTGGTGGATTTCCGTTCCGGGCTAGGGTTAGGGTTAGGGAATGGCAAGGCTTAGGGCAC
This sequence comes from Mesoplodon mirus, assembly GCF_964341445.2. Lineage (NCBI taxonomy): Eukaryota > Metazoa > Chordata > Mammalia > Artiodactyla > Ziphiidae > Mesoplodon > Mesoplodon mirus. The sequence continues at coordinate 3,182 of NW_028294656.1, forward strand.
AGGTGAGGGTACAGAAACGTGTGAGGGTCAGGCTACGTCCTGATGCACGGTTCAGTGCCAGCGTACGCGCCAGGAGTAGGCTACAGCGTAGGGTAAGGTCTAGGGCTGGTGGTGGGTTTCTATTCCGGGCTAGGGTTAGGTATAGGGAACGGCAAAGCTTAGGGAACAGGTGAGGGTACAGAAACGTGGGAGAGTCGGTCTACGTGCTGACGCACGGGTCATTGCCAGCGTACAGGCCAGGAGAAGGCTACGGCTTGGGGGTAAGTTGTAGGGTTGGTGGTGGCTTTCCGTTCCGGGCTAGGGTAAGATTTAGGGAACGGCAAAGCTTAGGGCATAGGTGAGGGTACAGAAACATGGGAGGGTCAGGCTACGTGCTGACGCACGGGTCAGTGCCAGCGTACGGGCCAGAAGTAGGCTACGGCGTATGGTAAGGTGTAGGGCTGTTGGTGGTTTTCGTTCCGGGCTAGGGTTAGGGTTAGGGAACGGCAAGGCTTAGAGCACATGTGAGGGTACGGAAACGTGGGAGGGTCAGCCTACGGGATGATGCAAGGGTCAGTGCCAGCGTACGGGCCAGGAGTAGGCTACGGTGTAGGGTAAGTTGTAGGGATTGTGGTGGGTTTCCTTTCCGGGCTATGGTTAGGGCTAGGGAATGGCAAGGCTTAGGGCATAGGTGAGGGGACGGAAACGTGGGATGGTCAGGCTAAGTGCTGACGCACGGGCCAGTGCCAACCTACGGGCCAGGAGTAGGCTACGGCTTGGGGGTTAGGTCTTGGGTTGGTGTTGGGTTTCTGTTCGGGGCTGGGGTTAGCGTTAGGGAAAGGCAAGTCTTAGGGCACAGGTGAGGATACGGAAACGTGGGAGGGTCAGGCTACGTGCTGACACACGTGTCAGTGCCAGCATACGGGCCAGGAGTAGGCTATGACCTAGGGTAACGTGTAGGGCTGGTGGTGGGTTTCCGTTCCGGTCTAGGGTTAGGGTTAGGGAACGGCAAGACTTAGGGCACAGGTGAGGGAATGGAAAAGTGGGAGGTTCAAGCTATGTGCTGACGCACGGGTCAGTGCCAGCGTACGGGCCAGGATTAGCGTACGGCTTGGGGGTAAGTTGTAGGGTTGGTGGTGGGTTTCCGTTCCACGCTAGGGTAAGATTTAGGGAACGGCAAGGCTTAGGCCATAGGTGAGGGTACGGAAACTTTGGAGGGTCAGGCTACGTGCTGAAGCATGGGTCAGTGCCAGTGTACGGGCCAGGAGTAGGCTACGGCATAGGGTAAGGTGTAGGGCTGGTGTTGGGTTTCCATTCCGGGATACGGTTAGCGTTAGGGAAAGGCAAGGCTTAGGGCACAGGTGAGGGTACGGAAACGTGGGAGAGTCAGGCTACGTGCTGACGCTCGGCTCAGTGCCAGCGTACGGGCCAGAAGTTGGCTACGGCGTAGGGTAAGGTTTAGGGCTGGTGGTGGGTTTCCTTAACGGGCTAGGGTTAGGGTTAGGGAATGGCAAGGCTTAGGGCAAACGTGAGGGTACGGAAACGTGGGAGAGTCAGGCTACGTGCTGACGCATGGGTCAGCGCCAGCGTATGCGCCAGGAGAAGGCTACGGCTTAGGGTAAGGTTTAGGGCTGGTGGTGGGTTTCGGTTCCGGGCTAGGGTTAGTGTTAGGGAATGGGAAGACAAAGGGCACAGGTGAGTGTACAGAAACATGGGAGGGTCAGGCTACGTGCTGACGCACGCGTCAGTGCCAGCGTACGGGCCAGGAGTAGGCTACGGCGTAGTGTAAGGTGTAGGGCTGGTGGTGGGTTTCCGTTCCATGCTATGGTTAGGGCTAGGGAACGGCAAGGCTTAGGGCATAGGTGATGGGACGGATATATGGGATGGTCAGGCTACATGCTGAGTCACGGGTCAGTGCCAGCGTAAAGGCCAGGTGTAGACTACGGCGTAGGGTAAGGTGTAGGCCTGGTGGTGGTTTTTCGTTCCGGGCTAGGGTTAGGGTTAGGGATCAGCAAGGCTTAGAGCACATGTGAGGGTACGGAAACGTGGGAGGGTAAGCCTACGGGCTGATGCACTGGTCAGTGCCAGCGTACGGGCCAGGAGTATGCTACGTCATAGGGTAAGGTGTAAGGCTGGTGGAGGGATTCCATTCCGGGCTAGGGTTAGGGTTAGGGAACGGCAAGGCTTAGGGCACAGGTGAGGGTACGGAAACGTGGGAGGGTCAGGCTACGTGCGGAGGCACGTGTCAGTGCCAGGGTACAGGCCAGGGGTAGGCTAGGGCGTATGGTATTGTGTAGGGCTGGTAGTGGGTTTCCGTTCCGGGCTAGGGTTAGGGTTAGGGAACGGCAAGGTTTAGGGAAGAGGTGAGGGTACATAAGTGTTGGAGGGTCGGTCTACGTGCTGACGCATGGGTCAGTGCCAGAGTATGGGCCAGGTTTAGGCTAAAGCGTAGGGTAAGGTGTAAGGCTGGTGGTGGTTTTCCGTTCCGGGCTAGGGTTTGGGTTAGGGAACGGCAAGGCTTAGGGCATAGGTGAGGGTACGGAAACGTGGGAGGGTCAGGCTACGTGCTGACGCATGGGTCAGTTCCAGCGTATGGGCCAGGAGTAGGCTACGGAGTAGGGAATGGTGTAGGGCTGGTGGTGGGTTTCCGTTCCGGGCTAAGTTTAGTGTTAGGGAACGGCAAGGCTTAGGGCACAGGAGAGGGTACAGAAACGTGGGAGGGTTAGGCTACATGCTGACGCAAGGGTCAGTGTCTGCGTAAGGGCCAGGAGTAGGCTACATCGTAGGGTAAGGTGAAGGGCTGGTGGGGGTTTCCTTAACGGGCTAGGGTTATGGTTAGGGAATAGCAATGCTTAGGGCACAGGTGAGGGTACGGAAACGTGGGAGGGACAGGCTACGTGCTGACGCACGGGTCAGTGCCAGCGTATGGGCCAGGAGTAGGCTACAGTGTAGGGTAAGGTGTAGAGATTGTGGTGGGTTTCCATTCCGGGCTAAGGTTAGTGTTAGGGAACGGCAAGGCCTAGGGCACACGTGAGGGTACGGAAACATGGGAGGGTCAGGCTATGTGCTGACGCACGGGTCAGTGCCAGCGTACGGGCCAGGAGTAGGCTACGGCTTGGGGGTTAGGTGTTGGGTTGGTGTTGGGTTTCCGTTCGGGGCTAGGGTTAGGGATAGGGAAAGGCAAGTCTTCGGGAACAGGTGAGGGTACGGAAACGTGGGAGGGTCAGGTTACGTGCTGATGCACGGGTCAGTGCCAGCGTATGTGCCAGGAGTAGGCTACGGCGTAGGGTAAGTTGTAGGGCTGGTGGTGGGTTTCCATTCCGGGTAGGGTTAGTAATAGGGAACGGCAAGGCTTAGGGCACAGGTGAGGTTACGGAAACGTGAGAGGGTCAGGCTACGTGCTGACGCACGGGTCAGTGCCAGCGTACGGGCCAGTAGTAGGCTACGGCGTAGGGTAAGGTTTAGGGCTGGTGGTGGGTTTCCGTTCTGGTCTAGGGATAGTGTTATGGAATGGCAAGGCTTAGGGCACAGGTGAGGGTACGGAAAGGTGGGAGGGTCAGGCTACGTGCTGACGCACGGGGCAGTGCTAGCGTATGGGCCAGGAGGATTCTACGGCGTAGGGTAATGTGTAGGGCTGGTGGTGGGTTGCCATTCCGGGCTAGGGTTAGGGTTATGGAACGGCAAAGCTTAGGGAACAGTTGAGGGTATAGAATCGTGGGAGGGTCGGTCTACGTACTGACGCACGAGTCAGTGCCAGCGTACAGGCCAGGAGTAGTCTACGGCGTACGGTAATGTGTAGGGCTGGTGGTGGTTTTCCATTCCGGGCTAGGGTTAGGGTTAGGGAACGGCAAAGCTTAGGGAACAGGTGAGGGTACAGAAACGTGGGAGAGTCAGTCTACGTGCTGACACACGGGTCAGTGACAGAGTACGGGCCAGGAGTAGGCTAAAGCGTAGGGTAAGGTGTAAGGCTGGTGGTGGGTTTCCATTCCGGGCTTGGTTTAGGGTTAGGGAACGGCAAGGCTTAGGGCACAGGTGAGGGAACGGAAAAGTGGGAGGTTCAAGTTATGTGCTGACGCAAGGGTCACTGCCAGCATACGGGCCAGGATTAGGCTACGGCTTGGGGGTAAGTTGTAGGGTTGGTGGTGGGTTTCCGTTCCGGTCTAGGGTTAGTGTTAGGGAACGGCAAGGCCTAGGGCACAGGTGAGGGTACAGAAACATGGGAGGGTCAGGGTACGTGCTGACGCAAGGGTCAGTGCCAGCGTACGGGCCAGGAGTAGGCTACGGTGTAGGGTAAGGTGTAGGGCTGGTGGTGTGTTTCAGTTCCGGGCTATGGTTAGGGCTAGGGAACGGCAAGGCTTAGGGCGTAGGTGAGGGGACGGAAACGTGGGAGGGTCAGGGTAAGTGCTGACGCATGGGTCAGTGCCAGCGTACGGCCAGGAGTAGGCTACGGCTTCGGGGTCAGGTGTTGGGTTGGTGTTGGGTTTCCGTTCGGGGCTAGGGTTAGGTTTAGGGAATGGCAAGTCTTAGGGCACAGGTGAGGATACGGAAACTTGGGAGGGTCAGGCTACGTGCCGACGCACGTGTCAGTGCCAGCATACGGGCCAGGAGTAGGGTACGACGTAGGGTTAGGTGTAGGGCTGGTGGTGGGTTTCCGTTCCGGGCTAGGGTTAGGGTTAGGGAATGGCAAGGCTTAGAGCACAGGTGAGGGTACGGAAACGTGGGAGGGTCAGGCTACGTCCTGATGCATGGTTCAGTGCCAGCGTACGGGCCAGGAGTAGGCTACGGCATAGGGTAAGGTCTAGGGCTAGTGGTGGGTTTCCGTTTCGGACTAGGGTTAGGGTTAGGGAACGGCAAGTCTTAGGGCACAGGTGAGGGTACGGAAACGTGGGAGGGTCGGGGTACGTGCTGATGCACGGGTCAGTGCCAGCGTACGGGCCAGGAGTATGCTACGGCGTAGGGTAAGGTCTAAGGCTGGTGGTGGGTTTCTGTAAAGGTCTAGAGTTAGGGTTAGGGAACAGCAAGGCTTAGGGCACAGGTGAGTGTACGGAAACGTGGGAGGGTCAGGCTACGTGCTCATGCATGGGTCAGTGCCAGCGTACGGCCCAGGAGTAGGCTACGGCGTAGGGTAAGGTTTAGTGATGGTGGTGGGTTTCCGTTCCTGGCTAGTGTTAGTGTTAGGGAACGGCAAGGCCTAGGGCACAGGTGAGGGTACGGAAACATGGGAGGGTCAGGCTACGTGCTGACGCAAGGGTCAGTGCCAGCGTACGGGCCAGGAGTAGGCTACGGCGTATGGTAAGGTGTAGGGCTGGTGGTGGGTTTCAGTTCCGGGCTATCGTTAGGGCAAGGGAACGGCAAGGCTTAGGGCATAGGTGAGGGGACGGAAACATGGGAGAGTCAGGCTAAGTGCTGACGCAAGGGTCAGTGCCAGCGTACAGGCCAGGAGTAGGCTACGGCTTGGGGGTTCGGTGTTGGGTTGGTGTTGTGTTTCCGTTCGGGGCTAGGGTTAGGTTTAGGGAATGGCAAGTCTTAGGGCACAGGTGAGGATACAGAAACGTGGGAGGGTCAGGCTACGTGCTGACGCACGTGTCAGTGCCAGCATACGGGCCAGCAATAGGCTACGACGTAGCGTAAGGTGTAGGGCTGGTGGTGGGTTTCCATTCCGGGCTAGGGTTAGGGTTAGGGAACTGCAAGGCTTAGGGCACAGGTGAGGGTACGGAAACTTTAGAAGGTCAGGCTACGTGCTGACGCACGAGTCAGTGCCAGCGTACTGGCCAGGAGTAGGCTATGGCATAGGGTAAGGTATAGGGCTGGAGGCGGGTTTCCGTTCCGGGCTAGGGTTAGGGCTAGGTAACGGCAAGGCTTAGGGCACAGGTGAGGTTACAGAATCTTTAGAGGGTCAGGCTACGTGCTGACGCACGGGTCAGTGCCAGCGTACGAGCCACGAGTAGGCTACAGCCTAGGGTAAGGTGTAGGTCTGGTGGTGGGTTTCCGTTCCGGGCTAGGGTTAGGGTCAGGGAACGGCAAGGCTTAGGGCACAGATGAGGGTATGAAACGTGAGAGGGTCTGGCTACGTGCTGACGCACGTGTCAGTGTCAGCCTACGGACCAGGAGTAGGCTACGGCTTGGGGTTAAAGTTTAGGCTTGGTGATGGGTTTCTGTTCCGGGCTAGTGTTAGGGTCAGGGAACGGCAATGCTTAGGGCACAGGTGAGGGTACGGAAAATTGGGAGAGTCAGGCTACGTGCTGACGCACGGGTCAATGCCAGAGTACGGGCGAGGAGTAGGCTACGGCGTAGGATAATTTGTAGGTCTGGTGGTGGGTTTCCATTCCGGGTAGGGTTAGGAATAGGGAACGGCAAGGCTTAGGGCACAGGTGAGGTTACGGAAACGTGAGAGGGTCAGGCTACGTGCTGACGCACGGGACAGTGCCAGCGTACGGGCCAGGAGTAGGCTACAGCGTAGGGTAAGGTGTAGGGCTGGTGGTGGGTTTCCGTTCCGGGCTATGGTTAGGGCTAGGGAATGGCAAGGCTTAGGGCACAGGTGAGGGGACAGAAATATGGGATGGTCAGGCTACATGCTGAGGCACGGGTCAGTGCCAGCGTAAAGGCCAGGTGTAGACTACGGCGTAGGGTAAGGTGTAGGGCTGTTGGTGGGTTTTCGTACCGGGCTAGGGTTAGGGTTAGGGAACGGCAAGGCTTAGAGCACATGTGAGGGTACGGAAATGTGGGAGGGTCAGCCTACGGGCTGATGCTCGGGTCAGTGCCAGCGTACGGGCCAGGAGTATGCTACGTCATAGGGTAAGGTGTAAGGCTGGTGGAGGGTTTCCATTCCGGGCTAGGGTTAGGGTTAGGGAACGGCAAGGCTTAGGGCACAGGTGAGGTTACGGAAACGTGGGAGGGTCAGGCTACGTGCTGAGGCACGTGTCAGTGCCAGGGTACAGGCCAGGGGTAGGCTACGGCGTATGGTATTGTGTAGGGCTGGTGGTGTGTTTCCGTTCCGTGCTACGGTTAGGGTTAGGGAACGGCAAGGCTTAGGGCATAGGTGAGGGTACAGAAACGTGGGAGGGTCAGGATACGTTCTGACGCAAGGGTCAGTTCCAGCGTATGGGCAAGGAGTAGGCTACGGAGTAGGGTAAGGTGTAGGGCTGGTGGTGGGTTTCCGTTCTGGGCTAGGGTTAGGGTTAGGGAACGGCAAGGCTTAGGGCATATGTGAGGGTATGGAAACATGTGAGGATCAGGCTACGTGCTGACGCACGGGTCAGTGCCAGCGTAAGGGCCAGGAGTAGGCTACGGGTTAGGATAAGGTGTACGGCTGGTGGTGGGTTTTCGTTTTGGGCTAGGGTTAGGGTTAGGGAACGGCAAGTCTTGGGCACTGGTGAGGGTACGGAAACGTGGGAGGGTCAGGCTACGTGCTGACGCAGGAGTCAGTGCCAGCGTACTGGCCAGGAGTAGGCTACGGCGTAGGGTATGGTGTAGGGCTGGTGGTGGGTTTCCGTTCCGGGCTAGGGTTAGGTTTAGGGAACGGCAAGGCTTAGGGCACAGGTGAGGTTACGTAAGCGTGGGAGGTTCAGGCTACGTGCTGAAGCATTGGTCAGTTCCAGCATACGGGTCAGTAGTAGGCTTCGGAGTAGGGAAAGGTGTAGGGCTGGTGGTGGGTTTCCGTTCCGGGCTATGGTTAGTGTTAGGGTACGGCAAGGCTTAGGGCACAGGAGAGGGTACAGAAACGTGGGAGAGTTATGCTACGTGATGACGCAAGGTTAAGTGTCTGCGTACGGGCCAGTAGTAGGCTACAGCGTAGGCTAAGGTTTAGGGTTGGTGGTGGGTTTCCGTTCCGGGCCAGGGCTAGGGTTAGGGAACGGCAGGGCTTAGGGCACAGGTGAGGGTACGGAATGGTGGGAGGGTCAGGCTACGTGCTGATGCATGGGTCAGTGCCAGCGTACAGGCCCGGTGTATTCTACGGCGTAGGGTAATGTGTAGGGCTGGTGGTGGGTTTCCGTTCCGGGCTAGGGTTAGGGTTAGGGAACGGCAAGGCTTAGGGCACAGGTGAGGGTTCGGAAACGTGGGAGGTTCTGGCTAAGTGTTGACGCACGGGTCAGTGCCAGCGTACGGGCCAGGAGTAGGCTACGGCATAGGGTAAGGTTTAGGGCTGGTGGTGGGTTTCCGTTCCTGGATACGGTTAGGGTTAGGTAACGGCAAGGCTTAGAGCACATGTGAGGGTACGGAAACGTGGGAGGGTCAGCCTACGGGCTGATGCACGGGTCAGTGCCAGCGTACGGGCCAGGAGTATGCTACGTCATAGGGTAAGGTGTAGGTCTGGTGTTGGGTTTCCGTTCTGGGCTACGGTTAGGGTTAGGGAACGGAAAGTCTTAGGCCACACGTGAGGGTACGGAAACGTGGGAGGGTCGGGCTACGTGCTGACGCAGGAGTCTGTGCCAGCGTACAGGCCAGGAGTAGGCTACGGCGTAGGGTAAGGTGTAGGGCTGGTGGTGGGTTTCCTTAACTGGCTAGGGTTAGGTTTAGGGAACGGCAAGGCTTAGGGCACAGGTGAGGGTACGTAAGCGTGGGAGGTTCAGGCTATGTGATGAAGCATGGGTCAGTTCCAGCGTGCGGGCCAGTAGTAGGCTACGGAGTAGGGAAAGGTATAGGGCTGGTGGTGGGATTCTGTTCCGGTCTAAGGTTAGTGTTAGGGAACGGCAAGGCTTAGGGCACAGGAGAGGGTACAGAAACGTGGGAGGGTTAGGCTACGTGCTGACGCAATGGTCAGTGTCTGCGTACGGGCCAGGAGTAGGCTACGGCGTAGGGTAAGGTCTAGGGCTGGTGGTGGGTTTCTGTAAGGGTCTAGAGTTAGGGTTAGGGAACGGCAAAGCTTAGGGCACCGGTGAGGGTACGGAAACGTGAGAGGGTCAGGCTACGTGCTGACGCACGGGTCACTGCCAGCGTACGGGCCAGCAGAAAGCTACGGCTTAGGGTAAGGTGTAGGGCTGGTGGTGGGATTCCGTTTCGGGCTAGGGTTAGTGTTAGGGAATGGCAAGGCCAAGGGCACAGGTGAGGGTACGGAAACATGTGAGGGTCAGGCTACGTGCTGCCGCACGCGTCAGTGCCAGCGTACGGGCCAGGAGTAGGCTACAGCGTAGGGTAAGGTGTAGGGCTGGTGGTGGGTTTCCGTTCCGGGCTATGGTTAGGGCTAGGGAATGGCAAGGCTTAGGGCACAGGTGAGGGGACAGAAATATGGGATGGTCAGGCTACATGCTGAGGCACGGGTCAGTGCCAGCGTAAAGGCCAGGTGTAGACTACGGCGTAGGGTAAGGTGTAGTGCTGTTGGTGGGTTTTCGTACCGGGCTAGGGTTAGGGTTAGGGAACGGCAAGGCTTAGAGCACATGTGAGGGTACGGAAACGTGGGAGGGTCAGCCTACGGGCTGATGCTCGGGTCAGTGCCAGCGTACGGGCCAGGAGTATGCTACGTCATAGGGTAAGGTGTAAGGCTGGTGGAGGGTTTCCATTCCGGGCTAGGGTTAGGGTTAGGGAACGGCAAGGCTTAGGGCACAGGTGAGGTTACGGAAACGTGGGAGGGTCAGGCTACGTGCTGAGGCACGTGTCAGTGCCAGGGTACAGGCCAGGGGTAGGCTACGGCGTATGGTATTGTGTAGGGCTGGTGGTGTGTTTCCGTTCCGTGCTACGGTTAGGGTTAGGGAACGGCAAGGCTTAGGGCATAGGTGAGGGTACAGAAACGTGGGAGGGTCAGGATACGTTCTGACGCAAGGGTCAGTTCCAGCGTATGGGCAAGGATTAGGCTACGGAGTAGGGTAAGGTGTAGGGCTGGTGGTGGGTTTCCGTTCTGGGCTAGGGTTAGGGTTAGGGAACGGCAAGGCTTAGGGCATATGTGAGGGTATGGAAACCTGTGAGGATCAGGCTATGTGCTGACGCACGGGTCAGTGCCAGCGTAAGGGCCAGGAGTAGGCTACGGGTTAGGATAAGGTGTACGGCTGGTGGTGGGTTTTCGTTTTGGGCTAGGGTTAGGGTTAGGGAACGGCAAGTCTTGGGCACTGGTGAGGGTACGGAAACGTGGGAGGGTCAGGCTACGTGCTGACGCAGGAGTCAGTGCCAGCGTACTGGCCAGGAGTAGGCTACGGCGTAGGGTATGGTGTAGGGCTGGTGGTGGGTTTCCGTTCCGGGCTAGGGTTAGGTTTAGGGAACGGCAAGGCTTAGGGCACAGGTGAGGTTACGTAAGCGTGGGAGGTTCAGGCTACGTGCTGAAGCATGGGTCAGTTCCAGCATACGGGTCAGTAGTAGGCTTCGGAGTAGGGAAAGGTGTAGGGCTGGTGGTGGGTTTCCGTTCCGGGCTAAGGTTAGTGTTAGGGTACGGCAAGGCTTAGGGCACAGGAGAGGGTACAGAAACGTGGGAGAGTTATGCTACGTGATGACGCAAGGTTAAGTGTCTGCGTACGGGCCAGTAGTAGGCTACAGCGTAGGCTAAGGTTTAGGGTTGGTGGTGGGTTTCCGTTCAGGGCCAGGGCTAGGGTTAGGGAACGGCAGGGCTTAGGGCACAGGTGAGGGTACGGAATGGTGGGAGGGTCAGGCTACGTGCTGATGCATGGGTCAGTGCCAGCGTATAGGCCCGGTGTATTCTACGGCGTAGGGTAATGTGTAGGGCTGGTGGTGGGTTTCCGTTCCAGGCTAGGGTTAGGGTTAGGGAACGGCAAGGCTTAGGGCACAGGTGAGGGTTCGGAAACGTGGGAGGTTCTGGCTAAGTGTTGACGCACGGGTCAGTGCCAGCGTACGGGCCAGGAGTAGGCTACGGCATAGGGTAAGGTTTAGGGCTGGTGGTGGGTTTCCGTTTCGGGCTAAGATTAGTGTTAGGGAACGGCAAGGCTTAGGGCACAGGTGAGGGTACGGAAACGTGGGAGGGTCAGGCTAGGTGATGACGCATTGGTCAGTGCCAGAGTACGGGCCAGGTGTAGGCTACGGCGTAGGGTAAGGTTTAGGGCTGGTGGTGGGTTTCCATTCCGGGCTAGGGTTAGGGTTAGGGAATGTCAAGGCTTAGGGCACAGGTGAGGGTACAGAAACGTGGAAGGGTCAGGCTACGTGTTGACACACGTTTCAGTGCCAGCGTACTGGCCAGGAGTAGGCTACGGCATAGGGTAAGGTCTAGGGCTGGTGGTGGGTTTCCGTTTCGGGCTAGGGTTAGGGTTAGGGAACGGCAAGTCTTAGGGCACAGGTGAGGGTACGGAAACGTGGGAGGGTCGGGCTACGTGCTGACGCATGGGTCAGTGCCACCGTATGGGCCAGGATTAGGCTACGACTTGTAGGTAAGTTGTAGGTCTGGTGGTGGTTTTCTGTTCCGGGCTAGGGTTAGTGTTAGGGTACAGCCAGGCTTACGGCACAGGTGAGGGTATGGAAACGTGGGACGGTCAGGCTACGTGCTGACGCACGGGTCACGGCCAGCGTACGGGCCAGGAGTAGGCTAAGGCGTAGGGTAAGGTCTTGGGCTGGTGGTGGGTTTCTGTAACGGGCTAGAGTTAGGGTTAGGGAACGGCAAGGCTTAGGGCACAGGTGAGGGTACGGAAACGTGGGAGGGTCAGGCTACGTGCTGAAGCACGGGTCAGTGCCACCGTACGGGCCAGGAGTAGGCTACGGTGTAGGGTAAGTTGTAGGGATTGTGGTGGGTTTCCGTTCCGGGCTATGGTTAGGGCTCGGGAACGGCAAGGCTTAGGGCATAGGTGAGTGGACGTAAACGTGGGAGGGTCAGGCTAAGTGCTGACGCACGGGCCTGTGCCAGCGTACGGGCCAGGAGTAGGCTACGGCTTGGGGGTTAGGTGTTGGGTTGGTGTTGGTTTTCCATTCGGGGCTAGGGTTAGGGTTAGGGAAAGGCAAGTCTTAGCGCACAGGTGAGAATACGGAAACGTGGGAGGGTCAGGCTACGTGCTGACGCACGTGTCACTGACAGCATATGGGCCAGGAGTAGGCTATGACTTAGGGTAAGGTGTAGGGCTGGTGGTGGGTTTCCATTCCGGGCTAGGGTTAGGGTTAGGGAACGGCAAGGCTTAGGGCACAGGTGAGGGTACAGAAACGTGGGAAGTTCAGGCTACGTGCTGACACAAGGGTCAGTGCCAGCGTACTGGCCAGGAGTAGACTATGGTATAGGGTAAGGTATAGGGCTGGAGGAGGGTTTCCGTTCTGGGCTAGAGTTAGGGCTAGGTAACGGCAAGTCTTAGGGCACAGGTGAGGGTACGGAAACTTTAGAGGGTCAGGCTACGTGCTGACGCAAGAGTCAGTGCCAGGGTATGGGCCAGGAGTAGGCTGCGGCTTGGGGGTAAGGTGTAGGGTTGGTGGTGGGTTTCCGTTCTGGTCTAGGGTTAGGTTTAGGGAATGGCAAGGCTTAGGGCATAGGTGAGGGTACAGAAACGTGGGAGGGTCAGGCTACGTGTTGATGCATGTGTCAGTGCCAGCGTATGGGCCAGGAGTAGGCTACGGCGTAGGTTAAGGTATAGGGCAGGTGGTGGGTTTCCATTCTGGGCTAGGGTTATAGTTAGGGAATGGCAAGGCTTAGGGCTCAGGTGAGGGTACAGAAACTTGGGAGTGTCAGGCTACGTGCTGATGCACGGGTCAGTGCCAGGGTACAGGCCAGGAGTAGGCTACGGCGTAGGGTTAGGTGTAGGGCTGGAGGTGGTTTTCCGTTCAGGGCTAGGGTTAGGGTTAGGGAACGGCAAGGCTTAGGGCACAGGTGAGGGTACAGAAACGTGGGAAGGTCCGGCTGTGTGCTGACGCACGGGTCAGTGCCAGCATACTGGCCAGTAGTAGGCTACGGCATAGGGTAAGGTGTAGAGCTGGTGGTGGGTTTCCATTCAATGCTAGGGTTAGGGTTAGGGAACGGCAAGGCTTAGGGCACAGGTGAGGGTACGGAAACGTGGGAGGGTCAGGCTACGTGCTGACGCACGGTTCAGTGCCAGCGTACGGGCCAGGAATAGTCTATGGCGTACGGTAATGTGTAGGGCTGGTGGTGGGTTTCCGTTCCGGGCTAGGGTTAGGGTTAGGGAACGGCAAAGCTTATGGAACATGTGAGGGTACAGAAACGTGGGAGGGTCGGTCTACGTGCTGACGCACAGGTCAGTGCCAGAGTACGGGCCAGGAGTAGGCTAAATCGTAGGGTAAGGTTTAAGGCTGGTGGTGGGTTTCCGTTCCGGGCTACGGTTAGGTTTAGGTAACGGCAAGGCTTAGGGCACATGTGAGGGAACGGAAAAGTGGGAGCTTCAAGCTATGTGCTGACGCACGTGTCAGTGCCAGCGTACGGGCCAGGAGTAGGCTACGGCCTGGGGGTATGGTGTAGAGATGGTGGTGGGTTTTCATTCAATGCTAGGGTTAGGGTTAGGGAACGGCATGGCTTAGGGCACAGGTGAGGGTACGGAAACGTGGGAGGGTCAGGATACGTGCTGACGCACGGGTCAGTGCCAGCGTACGGGCCAGGAAAATGCTACGGCTTAGGGTATGGTGTAGGGCTGGTGGTGGGTTTCTGTTCCGGGCTAGGGTTAGGGTTAGGGAACGGCAAGGCTTAGAGCACATGTGACGATACGGAAACGTGGGAGGGTCAGCCTACGGGCTGATGCACGGGTCAGTGCCAGCGTACGGGCCAGGAGTATGCTACGTCCTAGGGTAAGGTGTAGGGCTGGTGGTGGGTTTCCGTTCTGGGCTAGGGTTAGGGTTAGGGAATGGCAAGTCTTAGGGCACAGGTGAGGGTACGGAAACGTGGGAGGGTCGGGCTACGTGCTGACGCAGGAGTCAGTGCCAGCGTACAGGCCAGGAGTAGGCTACGGCGTAGGGTATGGTGTAGGGCTGGTGGTGGGTTTCCGTTCAGGGCTAGGGTTAGGTTTAGGGAACGGCAAGGCTTAGGGCACAGTTGAGGTTACGTAAGCGTGGTAGGTTCAGGCTACGTGCTGAAGCATGTGTCAGTTCCAGCGTACGGGCCAGTAGTAGGCTACGGAGTAGGAAAGGTGTAGGGCTGGTGGTGGGTTTCCGTTCCGGGCTAAGGTTAGTGTTAGGGAACTGCAAGTCTTAGGGCACAGGAGAGGGTACAGAAACGTGGGAGGGTTAGGCTACGTGCTGACGCAAGGTTCAGTGTCTGCGTACGGGCCAGGAGTAGGCTACAGCGTAGGGTAAGGTGTAGGGCTGGTGGTGGGTTTCCGTTCCGGGCTAGGGTTAGGGTTAGGGAAGGGCAGGGCTTAGGGCACAGGTGAGGGTTCGGAAATGTTGGAGGGTCAGGCTACGTGCTGACGCACGGGTCAGTGCCAGCGTACAGGCCCGGAGTATTCTACGGCATAGGGTAAAGTGTAGGGCTGGTGGTGGGTTTCCGTTCCAGGCTAGGGTTAGGGTTATGGAACGGCAAGGCTTAGGGCACAGGTGAGGGAACGGAAACGTGGGAGGGTCAGGCTATGTGCTGACGCAAGTGTCAGTTGCAAGGTATGGGCCAGGATTAAGCTACGGCTTGGGGGTAAGGTGTAGGGTTGGTGGTGGGTTTCCGTTCTGGGCTAGGGTTAGGTTTAGGGAACGGCAAGGCTTAGGGCATAGGTGAGGGTACAGAAACGTGGGAGGGTCAGGCTACGTGTTGATGCATGGGTCAGTGCCAGCGTATGGGCCTGGAGTAGGCTACGGCGTATGATAAGGTTTAGGGCTGGTGGTGGGTGTCCATTCCGGGCTAGGTTTAGGGATAAGGAATGGCAAGGCTTAGGGCACAGGTGAGGGTACAGAAACTTGGGAGCGTCAGGCTACGTGCTGACGCAAGGGTCAGTGCCAGGGTACAGGCCAGGAGTAGTCTACGGTGTAGGGTAAGGTGTAGGGCTGGTGGTGGGTTTCCGTTCCGGGCTAGGGTTAGGGAACGGCAAGTCTTAGGGCACAGGTGAGGGTACAGAAACATGGGAAGGTGGGGCTACGTGCTGACGCATGGGTCAGTGCCAGCGTGTGGGCCAGGAGTAAGCTACGGCGTAGGGTAAGGTGCAGGGCTGGTGGTGGGTTTCCGTTCCGGGCTAGGGTTAGGTTTAGGAAACGGCAAGTCTTAGGGCACAGGTGAGGGTTCGGAAACGTGGGAGGGTCAGGCTACGTCCTGACGCACGGGTCAGTGCCAGCGAACGGGCCAGGAGTAGACTACGGCTTTGTGTTAAGGTGTAGGGCTGCTGGTGGGTTTCCGTTCCGGTCTATGGTTAGGGCTAGGGAACGGCAAGTCTTCGGGCATAGGTGAAGGGATGGAAACATGGGATGGTCAGGCTACATTCTGAGGCACGGGTCAGTGCCAGCGTAAAGGCCAGGATTAGACTACGGCGTAGGGTAAGGTGTAGGGCTGGTGATGGGTTTCCATTCCTGTCTAGGGTTAGGGTTAGGGAACAGCAAGGCTTAGAGCACATGTGAGGGTACGGAAACGTGGGAGGGTCAGCCTACGGGCTGATGCACAGGTCAGTGCCAGCGTACGGGCCAGGAGTATGCTACGTCATAGGGTAAGGTGTAGGGCTGGTGGTGGGATTCCGTTCTGGGCTAGCATTAGGGTTAGGGAACGGCAAGTCTTAGGGCACAGGTGAGGGTACGGAAACGTGGAAGGGTCGGGCTACGTGCTGACGCAGGAGTCAGTGCCAGTGTACAGGCCAGGAGTAGGCTGCGGCGTAGGGTAAGGTGTAGGACTGTTGGTGGGTTTCCGTTCCGGGCTAGGGTTAGGTTTAGGGAACGGCAAGGCTTAGGACACAGGTGAGGTTACGTAAGCGTGGTAGGTTCAGGCTACGTGCTGAAGCATGGGTCAGTTCCAGCGTACGGGGCACTAGTAGGCTACTTAGTAGGGAAAGGTGTAGGGCTGTTGGTGGGTTTCCATTCCGGGCTAAGGTTAGTGTTAGGGAAAGGCAAGGCTTAGGGCACAGGAGAGGGTACAGAAACGTGGGAGGGTTAGGCTACGTGCTGACGCAAGGTTCAGTGTCTGCGTACGGGCCAGGAATAGGCTACAGCGTAGGGTAATGTGTAGGGCTGGTGTTGGGTTTCCGTACCGGGCTAGGGTTAGGGTTAGGGAACGGCAGGGCTTAGGGCACAGGTGAGGGTACGGAAAGGTGGGAGGATCAGGCTACGTGCTGACGCAAGTGTCATTGCCAGGGTACGGGCCAGGAGTAGGCTACAGCTTGGGGGTTAGCTGTTGGGTTGGTGTTGGGTTTCCATTCGGGGCTAGGGTTAGGGTTAAGGAAAGGCAAGTCGTAGGGCCCAGGTGAGGATTCGGAAACGTGGGAGGGTCAGGCTACGTGCTGATGCACGGGTCAGTGCCAGCATACGGGCCAGGAGTAGGCTACGGCGTAGGGTAAGGTGTAGGGTTGGTGGTGGGTTTCCATTCCGGGCTAGGGTTAGGGTTAGGTAACGGCAAGGCTTAGGGCACAGGTGAGGGTACGGAAAAGTGGGAGGGTCAGGCTACGTGCTGACGCACATGTCAGTGCCAGCGAACGGGCCAGGAGTAGACTACGGCTTTGTGGTAAGGTGTAGGGCTGGTGGTGGGTTTCCGTTCCGGTCTATGGTTAGGGCTAGGGAACGGCAAGTCTTCGGGCATAGGTGATGGGATGGAAACATGGGATGGTCAGGCTACATGCTGAGGCACGTGTCAGTGCCAGCGTAAAGGCCAGGATTAGACTACGGCGTAGGGTAAGGTGTAGGGCTGGTGGTGGGTTTCCATTCCTGTCTAGGGTTAGGGTTAGGGAACAGCAAGGCTTAGAGCACATGTGAGGGTACGGAAACGTGGGAGGGTCAGCCTACGGGCTGATGCACAGGTCAGTGCCAGCGTACGGGCCAGGAGTATGCTACGTCATTGGGTAAGGTGTAGGGCTGGTGGTGGGATTCCGTTCTGGGCTAGCATTAGGGTTAGGGAACGGCAAGTCTTAGGGCACAGGTGAGGGTACGGAAACGTGGAAGGGTCGGGCTACGTGCTGACGCAGGAGTCAGTGCCAGTGTACAGGCCAGGAGTAGGCTGCGGCGTAGGGTAAGGTGTAGGACTGTTGGTGGGTTTCCGTTCCGGGCTAGGGTTAGGTTTAGGGAACGGCAAGGCTTAGGACACAGGTGAGGTTACGTAAGCGTGGTAGGTTCAGGCTACGTGCTGAAGCATGGGTCAGTTCCAGCGTACGGGGCACTAGTAGGCTACTTAGTAGGGAAAGGTGTAGGGCTGTTGGTGGGTTTCCATTCCGGGCTAAGGTTAGTGTTAGGGAACGGCAAGGCTTAGGGCACAGGAGAGGGTACAGAAACGTGGGAGGGTTAGGCTACGTGCTGACGCAAGGTTCAGTGTCTGCGTACGGGCCAGGAATAGGCTACAGCGTAGGGTAATGTGTAGGGCTGGTGGTGGGTTTCCGTACCGGGCTAGGGTTAGGGTTAGGGAACGGCAGGGCTTAGGGCACAGGTGAGGGTACGGAAAGGTGGGAGGGTCAGGCTACGTGCTGACGCAAGTGTCATTGCCAGGGTACGGGCCAGGAGTAGGCTACAGCTTGGGGGTTAGCTGTTGGGTTGGTGTTGGGTTTCCATTCGGGGCTAGGGTTAGGGTTAAGGAAAGGCAAGTCGTAGGGCCCAGGTGAGGATTCGGAAACGTGGGAGGGTCAGGCTACGTGCTGATGCACGGGTCAGTGCCAGCATACGGGCCAGGAGTAGGCTACGGCGTAGAGTAAGGTGTAGGGTTGGTGGTGGGTTTCCATTCCGGTCTAGGGTTAGGGTTAGGTAACGGCAAGGCTTAGGGCACAGGTGAGGGTACGGAAAAGTGGGAGGGTCAGGCTACTTGCTGACGCACGTGTCAGTGCCAGCGTACGGGCCAGTAGTAGGCTACGGCGTAGGGTAAAGTTTAGGGCTGGTGGTGCGTTTCCATTTCGGGGAGGGTTAGGATTAGGGAACGGCAAGGCTTAGAGCACAGGTGAGGTTACGGAAACGTGAGAGGTTCAGGCTACGTGCTGACGCACGGGTCAGTGCCAGCGTACGGGCTAGTAGTAGTCTACGGCGTAGGGTAAGGTTTAGGGCTGGTGGTGGGTTTCCGTTCTGGGCTAGGGATAGTGTTAGGGAATGGCAAGTCTTAGGGCACAGGTGAGGGTACGGAAAGGTGGGAGGGTCAGGCTACGTGCTGACGCATGGGTCAGTGCCAGCGTACGGGCCAGGAGTAGTCTACGGCGTACGATAATGTGTAGGGCTGGTGGTGGGTTTCCATTCCGGGCTAGGGTTAGGGTTAGGGAACGGCAAAGCGTAGGGCACAGGTGAGGGTACAGAAACGTGGGATGGTCGGTCTACGTGCTGCCGCACGTGTCAGTGCCAGAGTACGGGCCAGGAGTAGGCTAAAGCGTAGATTAAGGTTTAAGGCTGGTGGTGTGTTTCTGTTCCGGGCTAGGGTTAGGGTTAGGGAACGGCAAGGCTTAGGGCACAGGTGAGGGAATGGAAAAGTGGGAGGTGCAGGCTACGTGATGACGCACGGGTCAGTGCCTGCGTACGGGCAAGGAGTAGGCTACGGCTTGGGGGTAAAGTGTAGGGTTGGTGGTGGGTTTCCTTTCCAGGCTAGGGTAAGGTTTAGGGAACGGCAAGTCTTAGGGCATAGGTGAGGGTACGGTAACGTGGGAGGGTCAGGCTACGTGCTGAAGCATGTGTCAGTGCCAGCGTACGGGCCAGGAGTAGGCTACGGTGTAGGGTAAGGTGTAGGGCTGGTGGTGGGTTTCCGTTCCGGGATACGGTTAGGGTTCGGGAACGGCAAGGCTTAGGGCACAGGTGAGGGTACGTAAACGTGGGAGAGTCAAGCTACGTGCTGACGCACGGGTCAGTGCCAGCGTAAAGGCCAGGAGTAGACTACAGCATAGGGTATGGTGTAGGGCTGGTGGTGGGTTTCCGTTCTTGGCTAGGGTTAGGGTTAGGGAACGGCAAGGCTTAGAGCACATGTGAGGGTACGGAAACGTGGAGGGTCACCCTACGGGCTGATGCAAGGGTCAGTGCCAGCGTACGGGCCAGGAGTATGCTATGGCGTAGGGTAATGTGTAGGGCTGGTGGTGGGTTTCCATTCCGGCCTACGGTTAGGTTTAGGGAACGGCAAGGTTTAGGGCACAGGTGAGGGTACGGAAACGTGGGAGGCTCAGGTTACGTGCTGACACACTGATCAGTTCCAGCGTATGGGCCAGGAGTATGCTACGGAGTAGGGTAAGGTGTAGGGCTTGTGGTGGGTTTCCGTTCCGGGTTAGGGTTAGGGAACGGCAAGGCTTAGGTCACATGTGAGGGTACAGAAACCTGTGAGGGTCAGGCTACGTGCTGACGCACAGGTCAGTGCCAGCGTACGGGCCAGGAGTAGGCTACGGCGTAGGGTAAGGTTTAGGGCTGCTGGGGGGTTTCCGTTGAGGTCTATGGTTAGGGTTAGGGAAAGGCAAGGCTTAGGGCACAGGTGAGGGTATGGAAACGTGGGAGGGTCAGGCTACGTGCTGACGCATGTGTCAGTGCCAGCCTACGGGCCAGGAGTAGGCTACGGCGTAGGGTATGGTCTAGGGCAGGTGGTGGTTTTCCGTTCGGGGCTAGGGGTAGGGTTAGGGAATGGCAAGGCTTAGGGCACAGGTGACGGTACGGAAACGTGGGAGGGTCAGGCTACGAGCTGACGCACGTGTCAGTGCCAGCGTACGGGCCAGGAGTAGGCTACGGCGTAGGGGAACTTGTAGGGCTAGTTGTGGGTTTCCGTTCCTGGCTAGGGTTAGGGTTAGGGAACGGCAAGTCTTAGGGCACAGTTGAGAGTACGGAAACGTGGGAGGGTTGGGCTATGTACTGACGCACGTGTCAGTGCCAGCGTACGGGACAGGAGTAGGCTCCGTCTTGGAGGTAAGGTGAAGGGCTGGTTGTGGATTTCCGTTCCGGGCTAGGGTTAGGGTTAGGGAACGGCAAGGCTTAGGGCACAGGTGAGGGTACGGAAACGTGGGAGGTTCAGTCTACGTGCTGATGCATGTGTCAGTGTCAGCGTACGGGCCAGGAGTAGGCTACGGCGTAGGGTAAGGTGTAGGGATTGTGGTGGGTTTCCGTTCCAGGCTAGGGTTACTGTTAGGGAAAGGCAAGTCCTAGGGCACCGGTGAGGGTACGGAAACATGGGAAGGACAGGCTACGTGCTGACGCACGGGTCAGTGCCAGCGTATGGGCCAGGAGTAGGCTACGGCGTAGGGTATGGTTTAGGGCTGGTGTTGGGTTTCCGTTCCGGGCTATGGTTAGGGCTAGGGAACGGCAAGGCTTAGGGCTTAGGTGAGGGGACAGAAACGTGGGAGGGTCAGGCTACGTGCTGATGCACCATTCAGTGCCAGAGTACGGGCCAGGAGTAGGCTACGGCTTGGTGGTTAGGTTTTGGGTTGGTGTAGGTTTTCCATTCGGGGCTACGGTTAGGGTTAGGGAACGGCAAGGCTTAGGGCACAGGTGAGGGTACGGAAACTTGGGAGGGTCAGGCTACGTGCAGACGCACGGGTCAGTGCCAGCATACGGGCCAGGGGTAGGCTACGGCCTAGGGTAAGGTGTAGGGCTGGTGTTGGGTTTCCATTCCGGGCTAGGGTTAGGGTTAGGGAACGGCAAGCCTTAGGGCACATGTGAGTGTACAGAAATGAGGGAGGGTCGGGCTACGTGCTGACGCACTGATCATTGCCAGCGTACGGGCCAGGAGTAGGCTACGGCGTAGGGTAATGTGTAGGGCTGGTGGTGGTTTTCCGTTCCGGGTTAGGGTTAGGTTTAGGGAACGGTTAGGCTTAGGGCACAGGTGAGGGTACGGAAACGTGGGAGGGTCAGGCTACGTGCTGACGCAAGGGTCAGTGCCAGCGTACGGGCCAGGAGTAGGCTACGGCGTAGGGTAAGGTGTAGGGCTGGTGGTGGGTTTCCATTCAGGGCTAGGGTTAGGTAAAGGGAACGGCAAGGCTTAGGGCACAGGTGAGTGTACGGAAACGTTGGAGTGTCAGACTACGTGCTGACGCAGGGGTCAGTGCCAGCGTACGGGCCAGTAGTAGGCTATGGCGTAGGGTAAGGTTTAGGGCTGGTGGTGGGTTTCCGTTCTGGGCTAGGGTTAGGGTTAGGGAACGGCAAGGCTTAGGGCACAGGTGAGGCTACAGAAACGTGGGAGGCTCAGGCTACGTGCTGACTCACGGGTCAGTGCCTGCGTACGTGCCAGGAGTAGGCTACGGCCTAGGGTAATGTGTAGGGCTGGTGGTGGGTTTCCGTTCCGGGCTAGGGTTAGGGTTAGGGAACGGCGAGGCTTAGGAGTTGCCAGGCTGCCACCTGTAAAGAAGAGCATGCGTCACCCATAAAGTCTGCTGAAATTTCTCTCCGGGCTGAGGTGAGGAAGGAAAAAAAGGAGTGGGGGCCGGGACAGGAGTTGTATCTCAGGCAGGGGAATGGAAAGCTTCCAGAAGAGCGCCCGGGGCCACGACCATCCTAGCTCGCCTCCAGGCACCAAGTTGGCCTGTGTGCTGTCGCTGGTGTGGCTCCACGGGTCTTCCTCTAGGCTTTGAAGCCCTTGAACATATTCAGGTGTTTTACCTGGGAAGGGTGGGAACAGTTCAGCAGCAGCTGGCCTGGGGCTCAGCTCACGTTTACTCACAGATGCCTTGGCACGGTCCGGCTGCTTTGCAATGCGGACGCTCCTTGCGTGGGGTGGGGCTGCTGGCTGTATGGGAGATGATTCTCCACCTCTGACCAATTTCAGAATTGTTTACCGCTGGAGCAAGTGCCTTGATAGGATTTTCCTCTGTATAACTGTTGGGTTCAGGTTTTTTTTTTTTCTCCTTTGGTTCAAGTTAGATTTTATTCCTCTTTCATGTATTTATAGATATAAGCATGGAAATAATTCATTCATATAAATAAATCTGTGTGAATGGAAGAACTTTTTTCTGTTTTATTTTTAACTATTATTTTTAAAAATTTTGAAATTTAATTTTATTTTCTTATACAGCAGGTTATTATTAGTTATGTATTTTATGCATATACATGTATACAGGTCAATCCCAATCTCCCAACTCATCCCACCACCACCACCTCACCATGGCTTCCCCCTCTTGGTGTCCATACGTTTGTTCTCTACCTCTGTGTCTCTATTTCTGCCCTGCAAACAGGTTCACCTGTACCATTTTTCTAGGTTTAAAATATAGGCATTAATATACAATATTTGTTTTTCTGTTTCTGACTTACTCCACTCTGTATGACAGTCTCTAGATCCATCGAGGTCTCTACAAATGACCCAGTTTCACTCCTTTTTATGGTTGAGTAATACTCCATTATATATATGTACCACATCTTTATCCATTCTTCTGTCTGTGGGCATTTAGGTTGCTTCCATTACCTGGCTATTGTAAATAGTGCTGCAATGAACATTGTGGTGAATGTGTCTCTTTGATTTACGGTTTTCTCTGGGTATATGCTCAGAAGTGGGATTGCTGGATCAGATGGTAATCCTCTTTTTAGTTTTTTAAAGGAACCTCCATACTGTTCTCCATAGTGACTGTATCAATTTACATTCCCACCAATAGTGGAAGAGTGTTCCCTTTGTCCAAACCCTCCCCAGAATTTTTGTTTGTAGATTTTCTGATGATGCCGATTCTAATGGGTGTGACGTCATACCTCATTGTAGTTTTGATTTCATTTCTCGAATATATTAGTGATGTTGAGCAGCTTTTCATGTGCGTCTTGGACATGTATGTGTTTTCTTTGAAGAAACGTCTATTTAGATCTTCTGCCCATTTTTGTATTGGGTTGTTTGTTTTTTTAATATTAAGCTGCTTGAGCTGTTTATGTATATTGGAGTTTAAACCTTTGTCCATTGATTCGTTTGCAACGATTTTCGCCCATTCTGAGGGATGCCTTTTTCCATTCCGGTTTTTTTTAACCAAAAAAGAAAGAAAGAAAAAGGAGCAGAACACTAATGTGCGTAAAATATGCCTTTTGAAACGGTCGTTTTGAAATATGGACGTCTTTTGAAATTTTTGGTCGACATGTGACCCCAGGATTTGTTTTCAGGGCAGGTTTGATTTACAGGCCTGAAATGATTTTGAATATCAACTGACCATTAGCGCTGGGATTAAATCTGCTGTTGTGTGAAATGGCCATAAGGTGGCAGCAGTTATCCCTTACCAAATCAGGTTACTAGGGCAACAGAGCCTCAATGGATGTGGTGTTCTAGATTGGAATTTAGAATGGAATGTGCCAGGAGAAAGCCCCTCAAGTTTGTCTCACTACTTCTTGTTCGTGTTTTTAATTTATTTTTTTATTTTTTATTACAGCACGTTTGATTACAATGTTTGGCTACTTGTAGGTGTGGAAGATGTGGTTCTTTTACACATATACAGATGTCTGATCTTCCTGGGATCCTTTTCCCATGTACGTTATGACAGAATGTTGAGTAGTCTTCTCTTGGTATTCCGTAGGTCTTTGGTGATTATATATGTCACCTGTGTTTGTATATGTCTGTTAACCCCGATATCGTAAGGAAACCAATCCTCACACCTTTCCATTGGTGAACCATAAGTTTGTTTAATGAATCTGTGATTGCCCTTCTCCGTGGAAATATCTGCCCTGGTATCCATTTTTAGGTAACACCTATAAGTGATATGATATGATATGTGTCTTTCACATTGTGACTTACTACAAGTAACGTGATTACCTCTAGACTCATCTACGGGGCTGCAAATGGCATTGTGTACTTTTGTTCCTTGGCTTCTATTCTGCCTTAGCGAGGTCCATTTTCAACAATGTGATTCCCTGAGGGTTGTGGATTAGCTGACCTGGGCAGCGTTACCCTGCCGGCCGGCCCTCCCCAGGTGTGCCTGGTTGAGGTCAATATAAACAGCGCTCCAGGGAGCAATAGCCCCTGAAGCTGTGCCTGACTCCATATTCTCTGCCCCGTCAGCAGTCTCGGGGCTGTGCTGGTGGGAGGGAATGAGGGGCCACAGCTTTGTGGGTGGCACAGTGTGAGTCGGGTTCTGCCAGCATTTCTGCAGGAGTTGCCAGGCTGCCACCTGTAATGAAGAGGATGTGTCAAACATACCTTCCGCTAGAATTTCTCTCCGGACACAGGTGAGGAAGGAAAAAAGCAGTGGGGGAGGGGACAGTAGGGGTATCCAAGGCAGGGCAGTGGAAAGCTTCTGAAGAGCACCCGGGTCCAGGACCATGCTGGCTGGCCTGCAGGCACCAAGTTGGCCTGCGTGTTGTCGCTGGTGTGCTTCCACGGCCCTTCTTCTAGGCTTTTAAGCCCTTGTACTTATTCAGGTGATTTACCTGGGAAGGGTGGGAACACTTCAGCAGCAGCTGGCCTGGGGCTCAGCTCACGTTTACTCACAGATGCCTCGGCACGGTCCCCCAGCTTTCCAATGTGGACGCTCCTTGCTTGGGGGGTGGGTTGCTGGCTGTATGGGAGATGGTTCCCCACCTCTGACGAATTTCAGAAATGTTTACCGCTGCAGCAAGTGCCATGATAGAGTATTCCTATGTATAACTGGTGGGTTCAGGTTTTTCTTTTCTTTTATGGTTCAAGTTAGATTTTATTCTCTTTTATGTATTTATAGATATAAGCATGGAAATATTTCATTCCTATAAATACATCTGTGTGACGGGAAGAACTTTTTTCTGTTTTATTTTTAAATTTTATTTTTTAAAATTTTGAAATTTAATTTTATTTATTTTTTTATACAGCACGTTATTATTAGTTATGTATTTTATGCATATACATGTATACAGGTCAATCCCAATCTCCTAACGCATCCCACCACCACCACCCCATGGCTTCCCACTCTTGGTGTCCATACGTTTGTTCTCTACCTCTGTGTCTCTATTTCTTGCCTGCAAACCAGTTCATCTGTACCATTTTTTAAGTTCCACATATGTGCATTAATATACAATATTTTTTTTCCTCTTTCTGACATACTTCATTCTGTATGACAGTCTCTAGATACATTGATGTCTCTACAAATGAACCAGTTTCATACTTTTTTATGGCTGAGTAATATTCTATTTTATATATGTACCACATCTTTATCCATTCATCTGTTTGTGGACATTTATGTTGCTTCCATTACCTGGCTATTGTAAATAGTGCTGCAATGAACATTGTGCTGAATGTGCCTTTTTGATTTATGCTTTTCTCTGGGTATATGCCCAGAAGTGGGATTGCTGGATCAGATGGTAATTCTATTTCTAGGTTTTTTAAGGAAACTCCATACTGTTCTCCATAATGACTGTATCAGTTTACATTCCCACCAATAGTTGAAGAGGGCTCCTTTTGTCCACACCCTCCCCAGAATTTGTTGTTTGTAGATTTTTTGATGATGCCGATTCTAACAGGTGTGAGGTCATACCTCATTGTAGTTTTGATTTGTATTTCTCTAATAATTAGTGCTGTTGAGCAGCTTTTCATGTGTGTCTTGGACATCTCTGTGTCTTCTTTGAAGAAACATCTCTTTAGATCTTCTGCCCATTTTTGTATTGGGTTGTTTGTATTTTTAATATTAAGCTGCATGAGCTGTTTATGTATATTGGAGATTAAACCTTTGTCCATTGATTCGTTTGCAACGATTTTCGCCCATTCTGAGGGATACCTTTTTCCATTCCCCTTTTTTTTAAAAAAAAAAGGAAAGAAAGAAAAAGAAGCAGAACAGTAATGTGCGTAAAATATGCCTTTTGAAACGGTCGTTTTGAAATATGGACGTCCTTTGAATTTTTTGGTCGATATGTGACCCCAGGATTTGTTTTCAGGGCAGGTGTCATTTACAGGCCTGCAATGATTTTGAATATCAACTGACCATTAGCGCTGGGGTTAAAGCTGCTGTTGTGAGCAACGGCCACAAGGTGGCAGCAGTTCTCCCTTACCAAATCTGGTTACTAGGGCAACAGAGCCTCAATGGTAGTGGTGTTCTAGATTGGAATTTAGAATGGAATGTGCCAGGAGAAAGCCCCTCAAGTTTGTCTCACTACTTCTTGTTCGTGTTGTTTATTTATTTATTTATTTATTTTTATTACAGCAAGTTTGATTACAATGTTTGGCTTGCTGTAGGTGTGGAAGAAGTGGTTCTTTTACACATATACAGATGTCTGTTCTTCCTGGGATCCTTTTCCCTTGTACCTTATGGCAGAATCTTGAGTAGTCTTCTCTTGGTATTCCATAGGTCTTTGGTGATTATATATGTCACCTGTGTTTGTATATGTCTGTTAACCCCGATATCATAATGAAACCAATCCTCACACCTTTCCATTGGTGAACCATAAGTTTGTTTAATGAATCTGTGATTGCCCTTCTCCGTGGAAATATCTGCCCTGGTATCCATTTCTAGGTAACACCTATAAGTGATATGATACGATATGTGTCTTTCACTTTCTGACTTACTACAAGTCACATGATTAACTCTAGACTCATCTACGGTGCTGCAAATGGCGTTGTGTCCTTTTTTTCCTTGGCTACTATTCTGCCTTAGCGAGGTCCATTTTCAACAATGTGATTCCCTGAGGGTTGTGGATTGGCTGACCTGGACAGCATTACTCTGCCGGCCGGCCCTCCCCTGGTGTGCCTGGTTGAGATCAATATAAACAGCGCTCCAGGGAGCAATAGCCCCTGAAGCTGTGCCTGACTCCATATTCTGTGCCCCGTCAGCAGTCTCGGGGCTGTGCTGGTGGGAGGGAGTGAGGGGCCACAGCTTTGTTGGTGGCCCAGTGTGAGGGGGGCTCTGCCGCCCTTTCTGCAGGAGTTGCCAGGTTGCCACGTGTAAAGAAGAGGATGTGTCACCCATAACTTCTGCTAGAATTTCTCTCGGGACAGAGCTGAGGAAGGAAAAAAGCAGTGGGGGCCAGGACAGGAGGGGTATCACAGGCAGGGCAATGGAAAGCTTCCGGAAGAGCGGCCGGGGACAGGACCACCCTGGCTGGCCTACAGGCACCAAGTTGGCCTGAGTGCTGTCGCTGTTGTGGATCCACGGCCCTTCCTCTAGGCTTTCAAGCCCTTGTACATATTCAGGTGTTTTACCTGGGAATGGTGGGAAAAGTTCAGCAGCAGCTGGCCTGGGGCTCAGCTCACGTTTACTCACAGAGGCCTCGGCAGTGTCCCTCAGCTTTGCAATGAGGACGCTCGTTGTGTGGGGGGTGGGCTGCTGGCTCTATGTGAGATGGTTCCCCACCTCTGACCAGTTTCAGAATTGTTTACCGCTGGAGTAAGTGCCCTGATAGGGTTTTCCTCTGTATAACTCGTGGGTTCACATTTTATTTCTTTTATGGTTCAAGTTAGATTTTATTCCTATTTTACGTATTTATAGATATAAGCATGGAAATAATTCATTCCTATAAATACATCTGTGTGACGGGAAGAACTTTTTTCTGATTTATTTTTAAATTTTATTTTTTTAAATTTTGAAATTTAATTTTATTTATATTTTTATACAGAAGGTTATTATTAGTTATGTATTTTATGCATATACATATATACAGGTCAATCCCAATCTCCCAACTCATCCCAAAACCACCACCCCATTGCTTCCCACACCTGGTGTCCATACGTTTGTTCTCTACCTCTGTGTCTCTATTTCTTCCCTGCAAACCAGATCATCTGTACCATTTTTTAGGCTCCACATATATGCATTAATATACAATATTTGTTTTCTTCTTTCTGACTTACTTCATTCTGTATGACAGTCTCTCGATCCATCGATGTCTCTACAAATGACCCAGTTTCATTCCTTTATATGGCCGAGTAATATTCCATTTTATATATGTACCACATCTTTATCCATTCATCTGTCTGTGGGCATTTAGATTGCTTCCATTACCTGGCTATTGTAAATAGTGCTGCAATGAACATTGTGGTGAATATGCCTTTTTGATTTACGGTTTTCTCTGGGTATATGCCCAGAAGTGGGATTGCTGGATCAGATGGTAATTCTATTTCTAGTTTTTTTAAGGAAACTCCATACTCTTCTCCATAGTGACTGTATCAATTTACATTCCCACCAATAGTAGAAGAGGGCTGCTTTTGTCCACACCCTCCCCAGAATTTGCTGTTTGTAGATTTTCTGATGAGGCCGATTCTAACAGGTGTGAGGTGATACCTCATTGTAGTTTTGATTTGCATTTCTCTAATAATTAGTGCTGTTGAGCAGCTTTTCATGTGCGTCTTGGCCATCTCTGTGTCTCCTTTGAAGAAACATCTCTTTAGATCTTCTGCCCATTTTTGTATTGGGTTGTTTGTATTTTTAATATTAAGCTGCATGAGCTGTTTATGTATATTGGAGATTAAACCTTTGTCCATTGATTCGTTTGCAACGATTTTCGCCCATTCTGAGGGATGCCTTTTTCCATTCCCGTTTTTTTTAACAAAAAAAGGAAAGAAAGAATAAGAAGCAGAACACTAACGTGCGTAAAATATGCCTTTTGAAACGGTCGTTTTGAAATATGGACGTCCTTTGAATTTTTTGGTCGATATGTGACCCCAGGATTTGTTTTCAGGGCAGGTGTGATTTACAGGCCTGCAATGATTTTGAATATCAACGGACCATTAGCGCTGGGATTAAAGCTGCTGTTGTGTGAAACGGCCACAAGGTGGCAGCAGTTCTCCCTTACCAATTCTGGTTACTAGGGCAAGAGAGCCTCAGTGGAAGTGGTGTTCTAGATTGGAATTTAGAATGGAATGTGCCAGGAGAAAGCCCCTCAAGTTTGTCTCACTACTTCTTGTTTGAGTTTTTAATTTAATTATTTTATTTTTTATTACAGCAAGTTTGATTACAATGTTTGGCTTGCAGTAGGTGTGGAAGATGTGGTTCTTTTACACATATACAGATGTCTGTTCTTCCTGGGATCCTTTTTCCATGTACGTTATGACAGAATGTTGAGTAGTCCTCTCTTGGTATTCTGTAGGTCTTTGGTGATTATATATGTCACCTGTGTTTGTATATGTCTGTTAACCCCGATATCGTAATGAAACCAATAATCACACCTTTCCATTGATGAACCATAAGTTTGTTTAATGAATCTGTGATTGCCCTTCTCCGTGGAAATATCTGCCCTGGTATCCATTTTTAGGTAACACCTATAAGTGATATGATATGATATGTGTCTTTCACTTTCTGACTTACCAGAAGTCACGTGATTACTTCTAGACTCATCTACGGTGCTGCATATGGCACTGTGTACCTTTTTTCCTTGGCTTCTATTCTGCCTTAGCGAGGTCCATTTTCAACAATGTGATTCCCTGAGGGTTTTGGATTAGCTGACCTGGGCAGCCTTACCCTGCCGGCCCGCCCTCCCCAGGTGTGCCTCCTTGAGGTCAATATAAACAGCGCTCCAGGCAGCAATAGCCCCTGAAGCTGTGCCTGACTCCATATTCTCTGCCCCGTCAGCAGTCTCGGGGCTGGGCTGGTGGGAGGGAGAGAGGGGCCACCGCTTTGTGGGTGGCCCGGTGTCAGTGGGGTTCTGCTGGCCTTTCTGCAGGAGTTGCCAGGCTGCTGCCTGTAAGAATAGGATGTGTCACCCATACCTTCCGCTGGAATTTCTCTCCGGACAGAGGTGAGGAAGGAAAATAGCAGTGGGTGACGGGACAGGGGGGTATCACAGGCAGGGCAATGGATAGCTTCCGGAAGAGCGCCCAGGTCCAGGACCACCCTGGCTGACCTTCAGGCACCAAGTTGGCCTGCGTGCTGTGGCTGGTGTGGCTCCACGGTCCTTCCTCTAGGCTTTCAAGCCCTTGTACATATTCAGGTGTTTTACTTGTAAATGTTGGGAACAGTTCAGCAGCAGCTGGCCTGGGGCTCAGCTCACGTTTACTCACAGATGTCTCGGCACAGTCCCCCAGCTTTGCAATGAGGACGCTCCTTGCGTGGGGGTTGGGTTGATGGATGTATGGGAGATCGTTCACAACCTCTGACCAATTTCAGAATTGTTTACCGCTGGAGCAAGTGCCCTGATAGGGTATTCCTCTGTACAACTCGTGGGTTCACTTTTTTTTTCTTCTATGATTTAAGTTAGATTTTATTCCACTTTTATGAATTTATAGACATAAGCATGGAAATAATTCATTCCTATAAGTACATCTGTGTGACGGGAAGAACTTTTATCTGTTTTATTTTTAAATTTTATTTTTTAAAATTTTGAAATTTAATTTTATTTATGTTTTTATACATCAGGTTATTATTAGTTATGTATTTAATGCATATATATGTATACAGGTCAATCCCAATGTCCCAATTCATCCCACCACCACCACCCCATGGCTTCCCACACTTGGTGTCCATACGTTTGTTCTCTACCTCTGTGTCTCTATTTCTTCCCTGCAAACCAGTTCATCTGTACCATTTTTTAGGCTCCACATATATGCATTAATATACAATATTTGTTTCCCTCTTTCTGACTTACTTCATTCTGTATGACAGTCTCTCGATCCATCGATGTCTCTACAAATGACCCAGTTTCATTCCTTTTTAAGGCCGAGTAATATTCCATTTTATATATGTACCACATCTTTATCCACTCATCTGTCTGTGGGCATTTAGGTGGCTTCCATTACCTGGCTATTGTAAATAGTGCTGCAATGAACATTGTGGTGAATGTGCCTTTTTGATTTATGGTTTTATCTGGGTATATGCCCAGAAGTGGGATTGCTGGATCAGATGGTAATTCTATTTCTAGTTTTTTTAAGGAAACTCCATACTGTTCTCCATAGTGACTATATCAATTTACATTCCCACCAATAGTGGAAGAGGGCTCCTTTTGTCCACAGCCTCCCCAGAATTTGTTGTTTGTAGATTTTCTGATGATGCCGATTCTAACAGGTGTGAGGTGATACCTCATTGTAGTTTTGATTTGCATTTCTCTAATAATTAGTGCTGTTGAGCAGCTTTTCATGTGCGTCTTGGCCATCTCTGTGTCTTCTTTGAAGAAACGTCTCTTTAGATCTTCTGCCCATTTTTGTATTGGTTTTTTTGTTTTTTTAATATTAAGCTTCATGAGCTGTTTATGTATATTGGAGATTAATCCTCTGTCCATTGATTCGTTTGCAACAATTTTCGCCCATTCTGAGGGATGCCTTTTTCCATTCCCGTTTTTTTTGAACAAAAAAGGAAAGAAAGGAAAAGAAGCAGAACACTAATGTGCGTAAAATATGCCTTTTGAAAGGGTCGTTTTGAAATATGGACGTCCTTTGAATTTTTTGGTCGATATGTGACCCCAGGATTTGTTTTCAGGGCAGGTGTCATTTACAGGCCTGCAATGATTTTGAATATCAACTGACCATTAGCGCTGGGATTAAAGCTGCTGTTGTGTGAAACGGCCACAAGGTGGCAGCAGTTCACCCTTACCAAATCTGGTTAATAGGGCAACAGAGCCTCAGTGGAAGTGGTGTTCTAGATTGGAATTTAGAATGGAATGTGCCAGGAGAAAGCCCCTCAAGTTTGTCTCACTACCTCTTGTTCGAGTTTTTAATTTAATTTTTTTATTTTTTTATTACAGCAAGTTTGATTACAACGTTTGGCTTGTTGTACGTGTGCAAGATTTGTTTCTTTTACACATATATATATGTCTCTTCTTCCTGGGATCCTTTTCCCATGTACATTATGACAGAATGTTGAGTAGTCTTCTCTTGGTATTCCATAGGTCTTTGGTGATTATATATTTCACCTGTGTTTGTATATGTCTGTTAACCCCAATATCGTAATGTATCGAATCCTCACACCTTTCCATTGGTGAACCATAAGTTTGTTTAATGAATCTGTGATTGCCCTTCTCCGTGGAAATATCTGCCCTGGTATCCATTTTTAGGTAACACCTATAAGTGATATGATACGATATGTGTCTTTCACTTTCTGACTTACTACAAGTCACGTGATTACCTCTAGACTCATCTACGGGGCTGCAAATGGCATTGCCTCCTTTTTTTCCTTGGCTAATATTCTGTCTTAGCGAGGGCCATTTTCTGCAATGAGATTCCCTGAGGGCTGAGGATTACCTGACCTGGGCAGCCTGACCCTGCCGGCAAGCCCTCCCCAGGTGTGCCTGGGTTGAGTTCAATAGAAACAGCGCTCCAGGCAGCAATAGCCCCTGCAGCTGTGCCTGACTCCATATTCTCTGCCCCGTCAGCAGTCTCGGGGCTGTGCTGGTGGGAGGGGGGTGGGTCCATGGCTTTATTGGTGGCCCGGTGTGAGTGGGGCCCTGCTGGACTTTCTGCAGGAGTTGCCAGGGTGCCACCTGTAAAGAAGAGGATGTGTCACCCATAACTTCCACTGGAATTTCTCTCCAGGCTGAGGTGAGGAAAGAAAAAAAGGAGTGGGGGCCGGGACAGGAGGGGTATCTCACGCAGTGAAATGGAAATCTTCCAGAAGAGCGCCCGGTGCCAGGACCATCCTGGCTGGCCTGCAGGCACCAAGTGGGCCTGCATGCTGTCGCTGGTGTGGCTCCACGTCCCTTCCTCTAGGCTTTCAAGCCCTTGTACATATTCAGGTGTTTTACCTGGGAAGGGTGGGAACAGTTCAGCAGCAGCTGGCCTGGGGCTCAGCTCACGTTTACTCACAGACGCCTCGGTACGGTTCCCCAGCTTTGCAATGAGGACGCTGCTCGCATGGGGTGGGGGGGCTGCTGGATGTATGGGAGATGATTCCCCACCTCTGACCAATTTCAGAATTGTTTACCGCTGGAGCTAGTGCCTTGATAGGGTTTTCCTCTCTATAACTGTTGGGTTCAGGGATTTTTTTTTTCTTTTTTGGTTCAAGTTAGATTTTATTCCTCTTTTATGTATTTATAGATATAAGTATGGAAATAATTCATTCCTATAAATACATCTGTGTGAATGGAAGAACTTTTTTCTGTTTTATTTTTAAATTTTATTTTTAAAAATTTTGAAATTTAATTTTATTTTTTTTTATACAGCAGGTTATTATTAGTTATCTATTTTATGCATATACATGTATACAGGTCAATCCCAATCTCCCAACTCATCCCACCACCACCACCCCATGGCTTCCCACACTTGGTGTCCATACGTTTGTTCTCTACCTCTGTGTCTCTATTTCTGCCCTGCAAACCAGTTCATCTGTACCATTTTTCTAGGTTCCACTTACAGGCATTAATATACAATATTTGTTTTTCTCTTTCTGAATTACTTCACTCCGTATGACAGTCTCTAGATCCATCGACTTCTCTACAATTGACCCAGTTTCACTCCTTTTTATGGCTGAATAATATTCCATTTTATATATGTACCACATCTTTATCCATTCGTCTGTCTGTGGGCATTTAGTTTGCTTCCATTAACTGGCTATTGTAAACATTGCTGCAATGAACATTGTGGTGAATGTGTCTTTTTGATTTATGGTTTTCTGTGGCTATATGCCCAGAAGTGGGATTGCTGGATCCTATTGTAATTCTCTTTTTAGTTTTTTAAAGGAACCTCCATACTGTTCTCCATAGTGACTGTATCAATTTACATTCCCACCAATAGTGGAAGAGGGTTCTTTTTGTCCACACCCTCCCCAGAATTTGTGGTTTGTAGATTTTCTGATGATGCCGATTCTAACAGGTGTGAGGTCATACCTCATTGTAGTTTTGATTTGCATTTCTCTAATAATTATTGATGTTGAGCAGCTTTTCATGTGCGTCTTGGCCATCTATATGTCTTCTTTGAAGAAATGCCTGTTTAGATCTTTTGCCCATTTTTGTATTGGGTTGTTTGTTTATTAATATTAAGCTGCATGAGCTGTTTATATATATTGGAGATTAAACCTTTGTCCATTGATTCGTTTGCGAACGTTTTCGCCCATTCTGAGGGTTGCCTTTTTTCCATTCCCGTTTTTTTAACAAAGAAAGAAAGAAAGTAAAAGAAGCAGAACACTAATGTGCATAAAATATGCCTCTTGAAACTGTCGTTTTGAAATACGTACGTCTTTTGAATTTTTTGTTCGATATATGAACCCAGGATTTGTTTTTAGGGCAGGTGTCATTTACAGGCCTGCAATGATTTTGAATATCAACTGACCATTAGCGCTGGGATTAAAGCTGCTATTGTGTGAAACGGCCACAAGGTGGCAGCAGTTCTCCCTTACCAAATCTGGTTACTAGGGCAGCAGAGTCTCAATGGAAGTCACGTTCTAGATTGTAATTTAGAATGGAATGTGCCAGGAGAAAGCCCCTCAGGTTTGCCTCACTACTTCTTGTTCGTGTTTTTAATTTATTTATTTTTATTTTTTATTACAGCAAGTTTGATTACAACGTTTGGCTTGTTGTACGTGTGCAAGATGTGTTTCTTTTACACATATATATATATATATATATGTCTCTTCTTCCTGGGATCCTTTTCTCATGTACGTTATGACAGAATGTTGAGTAGTCTTCTCTTGGTATTCCGTAGGTCTTTGGTGATTATATAGTTCACCTGTGTTTGTATGTCTGTTAACCCCAATATCGTAATGTATCAAATCCTCACACCTTTCCATTGGTGAACCATAAGTTTGATTAATGAATCTGTGATTGCCCTTCTCAGTGGAAATGTCTGCCCTGGTATCAATTTTTAGGTAACACCTATAAGTGATATCATACGATATGTGTCTTTTACTTTCTGACATACTACAAGTCATGTGATTACCTCTAGACTCATCTACAGTGCTGCAAATAGCATTGCGTCCCTCTTTTCCTTGGCTAATATTCTGTCTTAGCGAGGTCCATTTTCTGCAATGTGATGCCCTGAGGGCTGAGGATTAGCTGACCTGGGTACCCTGACCCTACCGGCAAGCGCTCCCCAGGTGTGCCTGGTTGAGGTCAATATAAACAGCGCTCCAGGCAGCAATAGCCCCTGCAGCTGTGCCTGACTCCATATTCTCTGCCCCGTCAGCAGTCTCGGGGCTGTGCTGGTGGGAGGGTGGGATGGTCCACGGCTTTGTTGGTGGCCCGGTGTGAGTGGGGCTCTGCTGGACTTTCTGCAGGAGTTGCCAGGGTGCCACCTGTAAAGAAGAGGATGTGTCACCCATAACTTCCGCTGGAATTACTCTCCGGGCTTAGGTGAGGAAGGAAAAAAAGGAGTGGGGGCCGGGACAGGAGGGGTATCTCACGCAGGGAAATGGAAAGCTTCCAGAAGAGCGCCCGGTGCCAGGACAATCCTGGCTGGCCTGCAGGCACCAAGTGGGCCTGCGTGCTGTCCCTGGTGTGGCTCCACGGCCCTTCCTCTAGGCTTTCAAGCCCTTGTACATATTCCGGTGTTTTACCTGGGAAGGGTAGGAACAGTTCAGCAGCAGCTGGCCTGGGGCTCAGCTCACGTTTACTCACAGACGCCTCGGTACGGTTCCCCAGCTTTGCAATGAGGACGCTGCTCGCATGGGGTGGGGGGGCTGCTGGATGTATGGGAGATGATTCCCCACCTCTGACCAATTTCAGAATTGTTTACCGCTGGAGCTAGTGCCTTGATAGGGTTTTCCTCTCTATAACTGTTGGGTTCAGGGATTTTTTTTTTCTTTTTTGGTTCAAGTTAGATTTTATTCCTCTTTTATGTATTTATAGATATAAGCATGGAAATAATTCATTCCTATAAATACATCTGTGTGAATGGAAGAACTTTTTTCTGTTTTATTTTTAAATTTTTAAAAATTTTGAAATTTAATTTTATTTATTTTTTATACAGCAGGTTATTAGTTATCTATTTTAGGCATATACACGTATATAGGTCAATCCCAATCTCCCAACTCATCCCACCACCACCACCCCTTTGCTTCCCCCACTTGGTGTCCTTACGTTTGTTCTCTACCTCTGTGTCTCTATTTCTGCCCTGCAAACCAGTTAATCTGTACCATTTTTCTAGTTTCCACATATAGGCATTAATATACAATATTTGTTTTTCTCTTTCTGAATTACTTCACTCTGTATGACAGTCTCTAGATCCATCGACTTCTCTACAAATGACCCAGTTTCATTCCTTTTTATGGCTGAGTAATGTTCCATTTTATATATGTACCACATCTTTATCCATTCGTCTGTCTGTGGGCATTTAGGTTGCTTCCATTACCTGGCTATTGTAAATAGTGCTGCAATGAACATTGTGGTGAATGTGTCTTTTTGATTTATGGTTTTCTCTGGGTATATGCCCAGAAGTGGGATTGCTGGATCCTATGGTAATTCTCTTTTTAGTTTTTTAAAGGAACCTCCATACTCTTCTCCATAGTGACTGTATCAATTTACATTCCCACCAATAGTGGAAGAGGGTTCCTTTTGTCCACACCCTCCCCAGAATTTGTGGTTTGTAGATTCTCTGATGATGCCGATTCTAACAGGTGTGAGGTCATACCTCATTGTAGTTTTGATTTGCATTTCTCTAATAATTAGTGATGTTGAGCAGCTTTTCATGTGCGTCTTCGCCATGTCTGTGCCTTCTTTGAAGAAATGTCTATTTAGATCTTCTGCCCATTTTTGTATTGGGTTATTTGTTTTATTAATATTAAGCTGCATGAGCTGTTTGTATATATTGGGGATTAAACCTTTGTTCATTGATTCGTTTGCGAAAGTTATCGCCCATTCGGAGGGTTGCCTTTATCCATTCCCGTTTTTTTAACAAAGAAAGAAAGAAAGCAAAAGAAGCGGAACACTAATGTGCGTAAAATATGCCTCTTGAAACGGTCGTTTTGAAATAGGGACGTCTTTTGAATTTTTTGGTCGATATATGACCCCAGGATTTGTTTTCAGGGCAGGTGTCATTTAAAGGCCGGTAATGATTTTGAATATCCACTGACCATTAGCGCTGGGATTAGAGCTGCTGTTGTGTGAAATGGCCGCAAGGTGGCAGCAGGTCTCCCTTACCAAATCTGGTTACTAGGGCAGCAGAGCCTCAATGGAAGTCGCGTTTTAGATTGTAATTTAGAATGGAATGTGCCAGGAGAAGCCCCTCAAGTTTGTCTCAATACTTCTTGTTGGTGTTTTTTATTTAAGTTTTTTATTTTTTATTACAGCAAGTTTCATGACAACGTTTGGCTTGTTGTAGTTGGGCAAGATGTGTTTCTTTTACACATATACATATGTCTGTTCTTCCTGGCATCCTTTTCCCATGAACGTTATGACAGAATGTTGAGTAGTCTTCTCTTGGTATTCCACAGGTCTTTGGTGATTATATATTTCACCTGTGTTTGTATATGTCGGTTAACCCCAATATCGTAATGAATCCAATCCTCACACCTTTCCATTGGTGAACCATAATTTTGTTTAATGAATCTGGGATTGCCCTTCTCCGTGGAAATATCTGCCATGGTATCCATTTTTAGGTAACACCTATAAGTGATATGATATGATATGTGTCTTTCACTTTCTGACTTACTACAAGTCACGTGATTACCTCTAGACTCATCTACGGTGCTGCAAATGGCATTGTGTCCTTTTTTTCCTTGGCTAATATTCTGTCTTAGCGAGGTCCATTTTCTGCAATGAGATTCCCTAAGGGCTGAGGATTAGCTGACCTGGGCAGCCTGACCCTGCCGGCAAGCCCTCCCCAGGTGTGCCTGGGTTGAGTTCAATAGAAACAGCGCTCCAGGCAGCAATAGCCCCTGCAGCTGTGCCTGACTCCATATTCTCTGCCCCGTCAGCAGTCTCGGGGCTGTGCTGGTGGGAGGGTGGGAGGGTCCACGGCTTTATTGGTGGCCCGGTGTGAGTGGGGCCCTGCTGGACTTTCTGCAGGAGTTGCCAGGCTGCCACCTGTAAAGAAGAGGATGTGTCACCCATAACTTCCACTGGAATTTCTCTCCAGGCTGAGGTGAGGAAAGAAAAAAAGGAGTGGGGGCCGGGACAGGAGGGGTATCTCACGCAGGGAAATGGAAATCTTCCAGAAGAGCGCCCGGTGCCAGGACCATCCTGGCTGGCCTGCAGGCACCAAGTGGGCCTGCATGCTGTCGCTGGTGTGGCTCCACGTCCCTTCCTCTAGGCTTTCAAGCCCTTGTACATATTCAGGTGTTTTACCTGGGAAGGGTGGGAACAGTTCAGCAGCAGCTGGCCTGGGGCTCAGCTCATGTTTACTCACAGACGCCTCGGTACGTTTCCCCAGCTTTGCAATGAGGACGCTCCTCGTATGGGGTGGGGGGGCTGCTGGATGTATGGGAGATGGTTCACCACCTCTGACCAATTTCAGAATTGTTTACCTCTGGAGCTAGTGCCTTGATAGGGTTTTCCTCTCTATAACTGTTGGGTTCAGGGATTTTTTTTTTCTTTTTTGGTTCAAGTTAGATTTTATTCCTCTTTTATGTATTTATAGATATAAGCATGGAAATAATTCATTCCTATAAATACATCTGTGTGAATGGAAGAACTTTTTTCTGTTTTATTTTTAAATTTTATTTTTAAAAATTTTGAAATTTAATTTTTTTTTTTATACAGCAGGTTATTATTAGTTATCTATTTTATGCATATACATGTATACAGGTCAATCCCAATCTCCCAACTCATCCCACCACCACCACCCCATGGCTTCCCACACTTGGTGTCCATACGTTTGTTCTCTACCTCTGTGTCTCTATTTCTGCCCTGCAAACCAGTTCATCTGTACCATTTTTCTAGGTTCCACTTACAGGCATTAATATACAATATTTGTTTTTCTCTTTCTGAATTACTTCACTCCGTATGACAGTCTCTAGATCCATCGACTTCTCTACAATTGACCCAGTTTCACTCCTTTTTATGGCTGAATAATATTCCATTTTATATATGTACCACATCTTTATCCATTCGTCTGTCTGTGGGCATTTAGTTTGCTTCCATTAACTGGCTATTGTAAACATTGCTGCAATGAACATTGTGGTGAATGTGTCTTTTTGATTTATGGTTTTCTGTGGCTATATGCCCAGAAGTGGGATTGCTGGATCCTATGGTAATTCTCTTTTTAGTTTTTTAAAGGAACCTCCATACTGTTCTCCATAGTGACTGTATCAATTTACATTCCCACCAATAGTGGAAGAGGGTTCTTTTTGTCCACACCCTCCCCAGAATTTGTGGTTTGTAGATTTTCTGATGATGCCGATTCTAACAGGTGTGAGGTCATACCTCATTGTAGTTTTGATTTGCATTTCTCTAATAATTATTGATGTTGAGCAGCTTTTCATGTGCGTCTTGGCCATCTATATGTCTTCTTTGAAGAAATGCCTATTTAGATCTTTTGCCCATTTTTGTATTGGGTTGTTTGTTTTATTAATATTAAGCTGCATGAGCTGTTTATATATATTGGAGATTAAACCTTTGTCCATTGATTCGTTTGCGAACGTTTTCGCCCATTCTGAGGGTTGCCTTTTTTCCATTCCCGTTTTTGTAACAAAGAAAGAAAGAAAGTAAAAGAAGCAGAACACTAATGTGCATAAAATATGCCTCTTGAAACTGTCGTTTTGAAATACGTACGTCTTTTGAATTTTTTGTTCGATATATGAACCCAGGATTTGTTTTTAGGGCAGGTGTCATTTACAGGCCTGCAATGATTTTGAATATCAACTGACCATTAGCGCTGGGATTAAAGCTGCTATTGTGTGAAACGGCCACAAGGTGGCAGCAGTTCTCCCTTACCAAATCTGGTTACTAGGGCAGCAGAGCCTCAATGGAAGTCGCGTTCTAGATTGTAATTTAGAATGGAATGTGCCAGGAGAAAGCCCCTCAGGTTTGCCTCACTACTTCTTGTTCGTGTTTTTAATTTATTTATTTTTATTTTTTATTACAGCAAGTTTGATTACAACGTTTGGCTTGTTGTACGTGTGCAAGATGTGTTTCTTTTACACACATATATATATATATATGTCTCTTCTTCCTGGGATCCTTTTCTCATGTACGTTATGACAGAATGTTGAGTAGTCTTCTCTTGGTATTCCGTAGGTCTTTGGTGATTATATAGTTCACCTGTGTTTGTATGTCTGTTAACCCCAATATCGTAATGTATCGAATCCTCACACCTTTCCATTGGTGAACCATAAGTTTGTTTAATGAATCTGTGATTGCCCTTCTCCGTGGAAATGTCTGCCCTGGTATCAATTTTTAGGTAACACCTATAAGTGATATCATACGATATGTGTCTTTCACTTTCTGACATACTACAAGTCATGTGATTACCTCTAGACTCATCTACAGTGCTGCAAATGGCATTGCGTCCCTCTTTTCCTTGGCTAATATTCTGTCTTAGCGAGGTCCATTTTCTGCAATGTGATGCCCTGAGGGCTGAGGATTAGCTGACCTGGGTAGCCTGACCCTACCGGCAAGCCCTCCCCAGGTGTGCCTGGTTGAGGTCAATATAAACAGCGCTCCAGGCAGCAATAGCCCCTGCAGCTGTGCCTGACTCCATATTCTCTGCCCCGTCAGCAGTCTCGGGGCTGTGCTGGTGGGAGGGTGGGATGGTCCACGGCTTTGTTGGTGGCCCGGTGTGAGTGGGGCTCTGCTGGACTTTCTGCAGGAGTTGCCAGGCTGCCACCTGTAAAGAAGAGGATGTGTCACCCATAACTTCCGCTGGAATTACTCTCCGGGCTGAGGTGAGGAAGGAAAAAAAGGAGTGGGGGCCGGGACAGGAGGGGTATCTCACGCAGGGAAATGGAAAGCTTCCAGAAGAGCGCCCGGTGCCAGGACAATCCTGGCTGGCCTGCAGGCACCAAGTGGGCCTGCGTGCTGTCCCTGGTGTGGCTCCACGGCCCTTCCTCTAGGCTTTCAAGCCCTTGTACATATTCAGGTGTTTTACCTGGGAAGGGTAGGAACAGTTCAGCAGCAGCTGGCCTGGGGCTCAGCTCACGTTTACTCACAGACGCCTCGGTACAGTTCCCCAGCTTTGCAATGAGGACGCTGCTCGCATGGGGTGGGGGGGCTGCTGGATGTATGGGAGATGATTCCCCACCTCTGACCAATTTCAGAATTGTTTACCGCTGGAGCTAGTGCCTTGATAGGGTTTTCCTCTCTATAACTGTTGGGTTCAGGGATTTTTTTTTTTCTTTTTTGGTTCAAGTTAGATTTTATTCCTCTTTTATGTATTTATAGATATAAGCATGGAAATAATTCATTCCTATAAATACATCTGTGTGAATGGAAGAACTTTTTTCTGTTTTATTTTTAAATTTTTAAAAATTTTGAAATTTAATTTTATTTATTTTTTTATACAGCAGGTTATTAGTTATCTATTTTAGGCATATACACGTATATAGGTCAATCCCAATCTCCCAACTCATCCCACCACCACCACCCCTTTGCTTCCCCCACTTGGTGTCCTTACGTTTGTTCTCTACCTCTGTGTCTCTATTTCTGCCCTGCAAACCAGTTCATCTGTACCATTTTTCTAGTTTCCACATATAGGCATTAATATACAATATTTGTTTTTCTCTTTCTGAATTACTTCACTCTGTATGACAGTCTCTAGATCCATCGACTTCTCTACAAATGACCCAGTTTCATTCCTTTTTATGGCTGAGTAATGTTCCATTTTATATATGTACCACATCTTTATCCATTCGTCTGTCTGTGGGCATTTAGGTTGCTTCCATTACCTGGCTATTGTAAATAGTGCTGCAATGAACATTGTGGTGAATGTGTCTTTTTGATTTATGGTTTTCTCTGGGTATATGCCCAGAAGTGGGATTGCTGGATCCTATGGTAATTCTCTTTTTAGTTTTTTAAAGGAACCTCCATACTCTTCTCCATAGTGACTGTATCAATTTACATTCCCACCAATAGTGGAAGAGGGTTCTTTTTGTCCACACCCTCCCCAGAATTTGTGGTTTGTAGATTTTCTGATGATGCCGATTCTAACAGGTGTGAGGTCATACCTCATTGTAGTTTTGATTTGCATTTCTCTAATAATTATTGATGTTGAGCAGCTTTTCATGTGCGTCTTGGCCATCTATATGTCTTCTTTGAAGAAATGCCTATTTAGATCTTTTGCCCATTTTTGTATTGGGTTGTTTGTTTTATTAATATTAAGCTGCATGAGCTGTTTATATATATTGGAGATTAAACCTTTGTCCATTGATTCGTTTGCGAACGTTTTCGCCCATTCTGAGGGTTGCCTTTTTTCCATTCCCGTTTTTGTAACAAAGAAAGAAAGAAAGTAAAAGAAGCAGAACACTAATGTGCATAAAATATGCCTCTTGAAACTGTCGTTTTGAAATACGTACGTCTTTTGAATTTTTTGTTCGATATATGAACCCAGGATTTGTTTTTAGGGCAGGTGTCATTTACAGGCCTGCAATGATTTTGAATATCAACTGACCATTAGCGCTGGGATTAAAGCTGCTATTGTGTGAAACGGCCACAAGGTGGCAGCAGTTCTCCCTTACCAAATTTGGTTACTAGGGCAGCAGAGCCTCAATGGAAGTCGCGTTCTAGATTGTAATTTAGAATGGAATGTGCCAGGAGAAAGCCCCTCAGGTTTGCCTCACTACTTCTTGTTCGTGTTTTTAATTTATTTATTTTTATTTTTTATTACAGCAAGTTTGATTACAACGTTTGGCTTGTTGTACGTGTGCAAGATGTGTTTCTTTTACACACATATATATATATATATGTCTCTTCTTCCTGGGATCCTTTTCTCATGTACGTTATGACAGAATGTTGAGTAGTCTTCTCTTGGTATTCCGTAGGTCTTTGGTGATTATATAGTTCACCTGTGTTTGTATGTCTGTTAACCCCAATATCGTAATGTATCGAATCCTCACACCTTTCCATTGGTGAACCATAAGTTTGTTTAATGAATCTGTGATTGCCCTTCTCCGTGGAAATGTCTGCCCTGGTATCAATTTTTAGGTAACACCTATAAGTGATATCATACGATATGTGTCTTTCACTTTCTGACATACTACAAGTCATGTGATTACCTCTAGACTCATCTACAGTGCTGCAAATGGCATTGCGTCCCTCTTTTCCTTGGCTAATATTCTGTCTTAGCGAGGTCCATTTTCTGCAATGTGATGCCCTGAGGGCTGAGGATTAGCTGACCTGGGTAGCCTGACCCTACCGGCAAGCCCTCCCCAGGTGTGCCTGGTTGAGGTCAATATAAACAGCGCTCCAGGCAGCAATAGCCCCTGAAGCTGTGCCTGACTCCATATTCTCTGCCCCGTCAGCAGTCTCGGGGCTGTGCTGGTGGGAGGGTGGGATGGTCCACGGCTTTGTTGGTGGCCCGGTGTGAGTGGGGCTCTGCTGGACTTTCTGCAGGAGTTGCCAGGCTGCCACCTGTAAAGAAGAGGATGTGTCACCCATAACTTCCGCTGGAATTACTCTCCGGGCTGAGGTGAGGAAGGAAAAAAAGGAGTGGGGGCCGGGACAGGAGGGGTATCTCACGCAGGGAAATGGAAAGCTTCCAGAAGAGCGCCCGGTGCCAGGACAATCCTGGCTGGCCTGCAGGCACCAAGTGGGCCTGCGTGCTGTCCCTGGTGTGGCTCCACGGCCCTTCCTCTAGGCTTTCAAGCCCTTGTACATATTCAGGTGTTTTACCTGGGAAGGGTAGGAACAGTTCAGCAGCAGCTGGCCTGGGGCTCAGCTCACGTTTACTCACAGACGCCTCGGTACAGTTCCCCAGCTTTGCAATGAGGACGCTGCTCGCATGGGGTGGGGGGGCTGCTGGATGTATGGGAGATGATTCCCCACCTCTGACCAATTTCAGAATTGTTTACCGCTGGAGCTAGTGCCTTGATAGGGTTTTCCTCTCTATAACTGTTGGGTTCAGGGATTTTTTTTTTTTCTTTTTTGGTTCAAGTTAGATTTTATTCCTCTTTTATGTATTTATAGATATAAGCATGGAAATAATTCATTCCTATAAATACATCTGTGTGAATGGAAGAACTTTTTTCTGTTTTATTTTTAAATTTTTAAAAAT
This sequence comes from Mesoplodon mirus, assembly GCF_964341445.2. Taxonomy (NCBI): domain Eukaryota; kingdom Metazoa; phylum Chordata; class Mammalia; order Artiodactyla; family Ziphiidae; genus Mesoplodon; species Mesoplodon mirus. The sequence continues at coordinate 46,920 of NW_028294656.1, forward strand.
TTTGAAATTTAATTTTATTTATTTTTTTATACAGCAGGTTATTAGTTATCTATTTTAGGCATATACACGTATATAGGTCAATCCCAATCTCCCAACTCATCCCACCACCACCACCCCTTTGCTTCCCCCACTTGGTGTCCTTACGTTTGTTCTCTACCTCTGTGTCTCTATTTCTGCCCTGCAAACCAGTTCATCTGTACCATTTTTCTAGTTTCCACATATAGGCATTAATATACAATATTTGTTTTTCTCTTTCTGAATTACTTCACTCTGTATGACAGTCTCTAGATCCATCGACTTCTCTACAAATGACCCAGTTTCATTCCTTTTTATGGCTGAGTAATGTTCCATTTTATATATGTACCACATCTTTATCCATTCGTCTGTCTGTGGGCATTTAGGTTGCTTCCATTACCTGGCTATTGTAAATAGTGCTGCAATGAACATTGTGGTGAATGTGTCTTTTTGATTTATGGTTTTCTCTGGGTATATGCCCAGAAGTGGGATTGCTGGATCCTATGGTAATTCTCTTTTTAGTTTTTTAAAGGAACCTCCATACTCTTCTCCATAGTGACTGTATCAATTTACATTCCCACCAATAGTGGAAGAGGGTTCCTTTTGTCCACACCCTCCCCAGAATTTGTGGTTTGTAGATTCTCTGATGATGCCGATTCTAACAGGTGTGAGGTCATACCTCATTGTAGTTTTGATTTGCATTTCTCTAATAATTAGTGATGTTGAGCAGCTTTTCATGTGCGTCTTCGCCATGTCTGTGCCTTCTTTGAAGAAACGTCTATTTAGATCTTCTGCCCATTTTTGTATTGGGTTATTTGTTTTATTAATATTAAGCTGCATGAGCTGTTTGTATATATTGGGGATTAAACCTTTGTTCATTGATTCGTTTGCGAATGTTATCGCCCATTCGGAGGGTTGCCTTTATCCATTCCCGTTTTTTTAACAAAGAAAGAAAGAAAGCAAAATAAGCGGACCACTAATGTGCGTAAAATATGCCTCTTGAAACGGTCGTTTTGAAATAGGGACGTCTTTTGAATTTTTTGGTCGATATATGACCCCAGGATTTGTTTTCAGGGCAGGTGTCATTTAAAGGCCGGTAATGATTTTGAATATCCACTGACCATTAGCGCTGGGATTAGAGCTGCTGTTGTGTGAAACGGCCGCAAGGTGGGAGCAGGTCTCCCTTACCAAATCTGGTTACTAGGGCAGCAGAGCCTCAATGGAAGTCGCGTTTTAGATTGTAATTTAGAATGGAATGTGCCAGGAGAAGCCCCTCAAGTTTGTCTCAATACTTCTTTTTGGTGTTTTTTATTTAAGTTTTTTATTTTTTATTACAGCAAGTTTCATGACAACGTTTGGCTTGTTGTAGTTGGGCAAGATGTGTTTCTTTTACACATATACATATGTCTGTTCTTCCTGGGATCCTTTATCCATGTACGTTATGACAGAATGTTGAGTAGTCTTCTCTTGGTATTCCACAGTTCTTTGGTGATTATATATTTCACCTGTGTTTGTATATGTCGGTTAACCCCAATATCGTAATGAATCCAATCGGCACACCTTTCCATTGGTGAACCATAATTTTGTTTAATGAATCTGGGATTGCCCTTCTCCGTGGAAATATCTGCCATGGTATCCATTTTTAGGTAACACCTATAAGTGATATGATATGATATGTGTCTTTCACTTTCTGACTTACTACAAGTCACGTGATTACCTCTAGACTCATCTACGGTGCTGCAAATGGCATTGTGTCCTTTTTTTCCTTGGCTAATATTCTGTCTTAGCGAGGTCCATTTTCTGCAATGTGATTCCCTAAGGGCTGAGGATTAGCTGACCTGGGCAGCCTGACCCTGCCGGCAAGCCCTCCCCAGGTGTGCCTGAGTTGAGGTCAATGTAAACAGCACTCCAGGCAGCAATAGCCCCTTAAGCTGTGCCTGACTCAATATCCTCTGCCCCGTCAGCAGTCTCGGGGCTGTGCTGGTGGGATGGTGTGAGGGTGCACTGCTTTGTGGGTGGCCCGGTGTGAGTGGGGCTCTGCTGGCCTTTCTGCAGGAGTTGCCAGGCTGCCACCTGTAAAGAATAGGATGTGTCACCCATACCTTCCGCTGGAATTTCTCTCCGGACAGAGGTGAGGAAGGAAAAAAGCAGTGGGGGCCGGGACAGGAGGGGTATCTCTGGCAGGGCAGTGGAAAGCTTCCGGAAGAGCGCCCGGGGCCAGGACCACCCTGGCTGGCCTGCAGGCACCAAGTTGGCCTGCGTGCTGTCGCTGGTGTGGCTCGGCGGCCCTTCCTCTAGGCTTTCAAGCCCTTGTACATATTCAGGTGTTTTACCTGGGAAGGGTGGGAACAGTTCCGCAGCAGCTGGCCTGGGGCTCACCTCCCGTTTACTCACAGATGCCTCGGCACGGTTCCCCAGCTTTGCAATGAGGACGCTCCTTGCGTGGGGGGTGGGTTGCTGGCTGTATGGGAGATGATTCCCCACCTCTGACCAATTTCAGAATTGTTGACCGCTGGAGCACGTGCCCTGATAGGGTTTTCCTCTGTATAACACGTAGGTTCAGGTTTTTTTTTTTTCTTTTTTGGTTCAAGTTAGATTTTATTCCTCTTTTATGTATTTATAGATATAAGCATGGAAATAATTCATTCCTATAAATACATCTGTGTGAAGGGAAGAACTTTTTTCTGTTTTATTTTTAAATTTTTTTTTAAATTTTGAAATTTAATTTTATTTATTTTTATATACAGCAGGTATTTATTAGTTACGTATTTTATGCCTATACATGTATAGAGGTCAATCCCAATCTCCCAACTCATCCCACCACCACCAGCCCATGGCTTCCCACACTTGGTGTCCATACGCTTGTTCTCTACCTCTGTGCCTCTATTTCTTCCCTGCAAACCAGTTCATCTGTACCATTTTTTAGGTTCCACATATAGGCATTAATATACAATATTTGTTTTTCTCTTTCTGACTTACTTCACTCTGTATGACAGTCTATAGTTCCATCGACGTCTCTACAAATGACCCAGTTTCATTCCTTTTTATGGCTGAGTAATAATCCATTTTATATATGTACCACATCTTTATCCAATCGTCCGTCTGTGGGCATTTAGTTTGCTTCCATTACCTGGCTATTGTAAATAGTGCTGCAATGAGCATTGCGGTGAATGTGCCTTTTTGATTTATGGTTTTCTCTGGGTATATGCCCAAAATTGGGATTGCTGGATCCTATGGTAATTATGTTTCTAGTTTTTTAAAGGAAACTCCATACTGTTCCCCACAGTGACTGTATCATTTTACATTCCCACAAGTAGTGGAAGAGCGATCCTTTTGTGCACACCCTCCCCAGAATTTGTTCTTTGCAGATTTTCTGATGATGCCAATTCTAACAGGTGTGAGGTGATACCTCATTGATGTTTTGATTTGCATTTCCCTAATAATTAGTGATATTGAGCAGCTTTGCATGTGCGTTTTGGCTATCATTGTGCATTCTATGAAGAAACGTCTCTTAGAGTGGGTTTGAGCTGATTCTCACTGCCATGTTTATGCCAGTCTAGGCAAACTTGATTTCCTTATGGAGACATATCAAAACATAGGTTTTAAGATTCTTAGTAGTCAGTTATATTCCTTTGCGTGGAATATGGTGTTTTGAGTCCCTGTCAGTGAGGAAGTTGAAGGTCTTATCTATTCGGTATTTGGTTTTTGGATCGCTTCCTTTGCTAATATCAAACTCTGCTTTTATGCATCACCCCACCACTCCTTCCCCCTTAAGCAGGCATAAGAGTGTTTTCTCAGAGTGAGACTCTGTTTTCGTTCTTTACTCAGTTCATGTGTAGCCATGTATACAGGACCTTCATAAGTGATATCTTATGATAAGTTTCTTTTTCTGTGTGACTTATTTCACTTAGAATCATCGTACCTGAATCCACTCATTTTGCTGCTACATTTCTTGTGACGTTGATTTAATGGCTGAGGGGTACTCCATCGTATGTAAGTACCACAATTTTTTGAACCATTTTTATATTTCCTGGGATATTTAAGGTGTACCCAAGTTGAGGTTCTTGTAAGCAGTGCAGCCCTCAATTTTGGGGTGGCTCTGTCTTATTGATTTTCAGTTTTCCCAAGGTATATTCCCTAGACTTGAAGTGCCCTTGGCTCTGTAGCTCTGTTGTTTCCTTGTTATAGGGAACACAACACACTCCTCCACAGAGGCAAATGGCAAATTACATCCAGCCCATCAGCATAACAAGGCTCCCTGTTCTCCAGGGCCTGTCTTGCCTTTCTGGTTTTTACACATTTTGTGGATGTCCCTTTTGACCGGTGGGAAGTGATACTTCTTTGTAGTGCAGATTTGCATTGCCCGCTTTCTTGCTTGGCCAAACAGGGCGTATGCGTTTTCTCCTGAATATATTCAGGAGAAAATGCATACGCCCTGTTTGGCCAAGTGCATCATTGTCAAAGTTGTGCCCCTCTTCCTGTTCTTTAAAGGCGATTCCAACATACCTCTTGAAATCTGTTTCCTGCTATTCTGCCCCGCTTTCAAGTCCGCCTCGTTGCCTTGCCTCAACAGATTTTTGGACGATAGTTGTCCTTTATTACTCGGCCAGTTTGTGAATTGCTGTGCCCCTGAGCTTCATTTTTCAACTCGTTTTTTGTGAGCTGAACACAAGTCCAAAATTTTGGTTCAGGACCTATATTGGTTCCCGGTGGGTGGTTGAGACTTTGGTAAATTCTTCTTCTTGTCGGGAAATTAGAGTGACATGTGCCCATCCAAATGCCTAACAGCTACTCTCTCATTGGTTCTCCCTCTTCCCTTTCATCCTCTGCCAAATTGGCAACCTGTGCGAACCATGAAGTTAAAGGGGCTGTCTCTCCAAGTTGGGAGATTGATAGTAAAGCAGTTGGAAAGTGAAATCAGAGCACCAGGAGAGGGAATATTCGTTGAGTTTTAGAAACCTTTCGTATTCACAGTGTGTCCATTCTCTAGGTTTCCCGTACATGTTATAGCTATAGTAATATTCCCTTCAACCTGGAGAGTTGGGACTCATGGAATTGGTGCCATGCATTATTGCTTTAAAGGGTCTGCATTTGCTCACCCAATCTCACCAATCCTCTCAGTCCCAAGTGTCCAGCCTTATGCCACATCCAGCTTTCATTGTAGATAGGGTCATTCCAGGTTTCATCAGACACCCTGAAGGAATTTTAAAGAATTTCCCTCTTTTTTGTTTTCTTTTTGAAATTCCTTTTTATAGTCGGTTTGAGCTGATTCTCGCTGCCATGTTTATGCCAGTCTAGACACACTTGTTTCCTTTACGGTGAACTATCAATACATAGGTTTTAAGATTCTTACTAGTCAGATATATTCCTCTGTGGGAAATATGGGGTTTTGAGTCCCTTTCACTGAGGAAGGTGTAGGTCTTGTCTATTCTATAGTTGGTTTTTGGAACGGTACCTGTGCTTATATCAAACTCTGGTTTGATGCATCAGCCCACCTCTCCTTCCACCTCAAGCAGGCACAAGTGTGTTTTCTAAATGTGAGACTCTGTTCTCTTTCCTAACTCAGTTCAAGTGTAGCCATGTTTACACGATCTTCATAAGTGTTATCTTATGCTAAGTTTCTTTTTCTGTGTGACTTATTTCACTTAGAATCATCGTACGTGAATCCACTCATTTTGCTGCTACTGGTCTTATGACATTGATTTCATGGCTGAGGGATATTCCGTCATATGTAATTACCACAATTTTTTGAACCATTTTTATATATCCTGGGATATTTAAGGTCTATCCAAGTTGAGGTTCTTGTAAGCAGTGCAGCCCTAAATTTGGGGGTGGCTCTGTCTTATTGATTTTCAGTTTTCCCAAGGTATATTCCCTAGACTGGAAGTACCCTTGGCTCTGTAGCTCTGTTGTTTCCTTGTTATAGGGAACACAACACACTCCTCCAGAGAGGCAGTTGGCAAATTACATCCAGCCCATCAGCATAAAAGGCTCCCTGTTCTCCAGGGCCTGTCTTGCCTTTCTGGTTTTTACACATTTTGTGGATGTCCCTTTTGACCGGTGGGAAGTGATACTTCTTTGTAGTGCAGATTTGCATTGCCCGCTTGCTTGCTTGGCCAAAAAGGAAGTATGCGTTTTGTCCTGAATATATTTAGGAGAAAATGTATACGCCCTTTTTGGCCAAGTGCATCATTTTCGAAATTGTGCACCTCTTCCTGTGCTTTACAGGCGATTCCAACATACCTCTTGAAATCTGTTTCCTGCTATTCTGCCCCGCTTTCAAGTCCGCCTCGTTGCCTTGCCTCAACAGATTTTTGGACGATAGTTGTCCTTTATTACTCGGCCAGTTTGTGAATTGCTGTGCCCCTGAGCTTGATTTTTCAACTCGTTTTTTGTGAGCTGAACGCAAGTCCAAAATTTTGGTTCAGGACCTATATTGGTTCCCGGTGGGTGGTTGAGACTTTGGTAAATTCTTCTTCTTGCCGGGAATTTAGAGTGAAATGTGCCCGTCCAAATGCCTAACAGCTACTCTCTCATTGCTTCTCCCTCTTCCCTTTCATCCTCTGCCAAATTGGCAACCTGTGCGAACCAGGAGGTTAAAGGGGCTGTCTCTCCAAGTTGGGAGATTGATAGGAAAGCAGTTGGAAAGTCAAACCGGAGCACCAGGAGAGGGGCTCTTCGTTGAGTTTTAGAAACCTTTCGTATTCACAGTGTGTCCATTCTCTAGGTTTTCCGTACATGTTAAATCTGTAGTAATATTCCTTTCATCCTGGAGAGTTGGGACCCATGGAATGGGTGCCATGCATTATTGCTTTAAAGGGTTTGCATTTGCTCACCCAATCTCACCAATCCTCTCAGTCCCAAGTGTCCAGCCTTATGCCACATCCAGCTGTCATTGTAGATAGGCCCAATCCAGGTTTCATCAGAGACCCTGAAGGAATTGTAAAGAGTTTCGCTGTTTTTCTTTGTTTTTGAAATTCCTTTTTATAGTGGGTTTGAGCTGATTCTCGCTTCCATGTTTATGCCAGTCTAGACAAACTTTATTCCCTTATGGACACATATCAATACATATGTTTTAAGATTCTTACTAGTCAGATATATTCCTCTTTGGGAAATATGGGGTTTTGAGTCCCTTTCACTGAGGAAGGTGTAGGTCTTGTCTATTCCATAGTTGGTTTTTGGAACGGTACCTGTGCTTATATCAAACTCTGGTTTTATACATCACCCCACCTCTCCTTTCCCCTTAAGCAGGCATAAGAGTGTTTTCTAAATGTGAGACTGTTCTCTTTCCTAACTCAGTTCAAGTGTAGTCATGTTTACACGATCTTCATAAGTGATATCTTATGATAAGTTTCTTTTTCTGTGTGACTTATTTCACTTAGAATCATCGTACCTGAATCCACTCATTTTGCTGCTACTGGTCTTATGACATTGATTTCATGGCTGAGGGATATTCCATCGTACGTAAATACCACAATTTTTTGAACCATTTTTATATATCCTGGGATATTTAAGGTGTACCCAAGTTGAGGTTCTTGTAAGCTGTGCAGCCCTAAATTTTGGGGTGGCTCTGTCTTATTGATTTTCAGTTTTCCCAAGGTATATTCCCTAGACTGGAAGTGCCCTTGGCTCTGTAGCTCTGTTGTTTACTTGTTTTCGGGAACACAGTGCACTCCTCCAGTGAGGCAGTTGGCAATTTACATCCTGCCCAACATCAAATCAAGGCTCCCTGTTCTCCAGGGCCTGTCTTGCCTTTCTGGTTTTTACACATTTTGTGGATGTCCCTTTTGACTGGTGGGAAGTGATACTTCTTTGTAGTGCAGATTTGCATTGCCCACTTGCTTGCTTGGCCAAAAGGGGCATATGTGGTTTCTCCTGAATATATCCGGGAGAAAACGCATACGCCCTTTTTGGCCAAGTGCATCATTGTCGAAGTTGTGCCCCTCTTCCTGTGCTTTAAAGGCGATTCCAACATACCTCTTGGTATCTGTTTCCTGCTATTCTGCCTCGCTTTCAAGTCCGCCTCGGTGCCTTCCCTCAAAAGATTTTTGGACGATAGGTGTCCTTTATTACTCTGCCAGTTTGTGAATTGCTGTGCCCCTGAGATCCATATTTCAACTCGTTTTTGTGAGCTGAACGCAAGTCCAAAATTTTGGTTCAGGACCTATATTTGTTACCAGTGGGTGGCTGAGACTTTGGTTTATTCTTCTTCCTGCTGGAAAATTAGAGTGACATATGCCTGTCGAAATGCCTAACAGCTACTCTCTCATTGGCTCTCCCTCTTCCCTTTCATCCTCTGCCAAATTGGCAACCTGTGCGAAACAGGAGGTTAAAGTGGATGTCTCCCCTAGTAGGGAGATTGATAGTAAAGCAGTTGGAAAGTGAAATCAGAGCACCAGGAGAGGGAATATTCGTTGAGTTTTAGAAACCTTTCGTATTCACAGTGTGTCCATTGTCTAGGTTTCCCGTACATGTTATAGCTGTAGTAATATTCCCTTCAACCTGGAGAGTTGGGACCGATGGAAGGGGTGCCATGCATTATTGCTTTAAAGGGTCTGCATTAGCTCACCCAATCTCACCAATCCTCTCAGTCCCAAGTGTCCAGCCTTATGCCACATCCAGCTCTCATTGTAGATAGGGTCATACCCGGTTTCATCAGAGACCCTGAAGAAATTGTAAAGAATTTTCCTGATTTTTTGTTTTGTTTTTGAAATTCCTTTTTATAGTGGGTTTGAGCTGATTCTCGCTGCCCTGTTTATGCCAGTCTAGACACACTTGATTCCCTTACGGGGACATATCAATACATATGTTTTAAGATTCTTACTAGTCAGATATATTCCTCTGCGGGAAATATGGGGTTTTGAGTCCCTTTCACTGAGGAAGGTGTAGGTCTTGTCTATTCCATAGTTGGTTTTTGGAACGGTACCTGTGCTTATATCAAACTCTGGTTTGATGCATCACCCCACCTCTCCTTCCCCCTTAAGCAGGCATAAGAGTGTTTTCTAAATGTGAGACTCTGTTCTCTTTCCTAACTCAGTTCATGTGTAGCCATGTTTAGAGGATCTTCCTAAGTGATATCTTATGATAAGTTTCTTTTCCTGTGTTACGTATTTCACTTAGAAACATCGTACCTAAATCCAGTCATTATGCTGCTACTGTCATTATGACATTGATTCCATGGCTGAGGGATATCCCATAGTACGTAATTATCACAACTTCTTTATCCAATTTTGTCTTTCTTGGCATATTTAAGGTGTACTGAAGTCGATTATTTTTGTAAACAAAGCAGCCCTAAACTTTGGGGTTGTTGTTTCTTGTTGATTTTCAGTTTTCCCAATGTATATGCCCATGAGTGGGAGTACCCTGAGCTCTGTAGCTCAGTTATCAGATGTTTTAGGAAACACGATGGACTTGTGCAGAGTGGCTCTTGGCAATTTACGTCCTTCCCATCAGCGTAACAAGTGTAACTGTTCCACACGGCTGTTCTGCATTTCTCGATTTTACAATTTTCTTTTTGGATGTTCTGTTTGACCAGTGGGAAATGAGATTTATTTGTCGTCCGGCTTTGCATTGCCCACTTGATTCGTTGGCCAAAATGTGCGTATGCGTGTTTTCTTGAATATATTGAGGAAAAAGCACATATGCCCTTTTGGACAAGTGCATCATTGTCGAAGTTGTGCCACATATCCTGGGCTTAAACGCAATTCCTATCTACCTCTTCAAATATGTTTCCTGCAGTACTGCCTCAATTTACGGTCCTCCTCGTTTCCTTCCCTCAGCAGATTTTTGGATGATAGTTGTCCATTATAACTCTGAAAGTTTGTGAATTCCTGAGACCCTGAGCTCCATTTTTCAACTCACTGTTTTTCTGAGCTTGCCACAGACCCGTAGGTTTGCTTCAGGCTCTATCTGGGTTCTGAGGCGGCAGAATGAGGTTTTGGTTAACTCTTCTTCATGATGGGAAATTAGAGTGCCATGTGCCCGTCCAAATGCTTACCGCAAATCTCTCATTGGTTCCACCTCTTCCCTTTCATCCTCCACACAATTTGTGAACAGTGTGAAACATGTGGTTAAATGTACTGATTCTCAAAGAGGGGAGATTAATAGTAACGAGACTGGAATGGCAAACCCGAGCACAAGGAGAGGAAAAAGGTGGGTTTTATAAAGCTGTCCGGATCACATGTTGTCCCATCCTCTGAGTTTCCCATGCATGTTTTGGCTATAATAAGTTTCCCTTGAATCTAGAGTGTTGGGACCCATGGAACGGGTTGCACGTATTATTGCTTTAAATGGTCTGCATTTGCTCACACAACCTCACCAATGCTCAGCCCCAAGTGTTCAGCATTATTTCTCATCCAGCTGTGGGTGTAGATGGGGTCAATCCAGGTTGCTTCAGAGCCCCTGAATGAATTTTGTAAGAATTTTGCTGTTTTGGTGTATTGTTTTTGAAATTAATTTTTATAATGGGGTTGAGCTGATTTTCACTGCTGTGTTTATGACTCTCTATACACGGTTGATTCCCTTACAGACATATTTGAATACATAGGAATTAAAATTCTTACTAGTCAGATATATTCCTCTGCAGGGAATAGGAGATGTTGAGTCCAGTTCACTAAGAAAGGACTAGGTCTTGTCTATTACACGTTTGGTTGATGGAATTTACCTGTGCTTATATCAAACTCTGGATTTATGCATCACCCCACCTCACCTTTCCCTTTAATCAGATATAAGAGGTTTTCTTTTTTTTCTAAATGTGAGGCTCCGTTCTGTTTTCTAATTCAGCTTTTGTGTAGGCCTGTTTCCTTACCCTTCATAAGTGATATCTTTTTTTTTATACTATTTGTTCCTTTTCATTACGACCAGAAAAACTATTCATGTATGTATGTTCTCACCTTTGCCGTTACACTCACTGACCTGCTTTTATTTTTATATTTATTTTTTATTTATTTTTTTGCTTTATAACAAATTTAATACGTTATACATATTTTGCCAAATCTGCCTCTGAGAACTAAAATTATTCAAGTGATTTCTGCATCTCTACACTGCCTCCTTATGCTAGCATTCTGATTCTATACATAAGGAAAGTCTATCTGACTATGGGTATCACCTTATCTTTGACAATTCGACTACTGAATTACAAGAATACATTTATAAAGTGTTTTTTTTAAACCAATGACTCGAGGCATTATAAAGATAGTGTAATTTTAAAATGGTAGTATAAATCTCAAATTGATGATATAAATAATTTTTTCAGCAAAATAGATGTTGTTCTGGTGTTTCTGAAGTTGGTCATCCCTAAAAATACTCTCTTTGGATATATCCACACATTTATAGGTACAATGTGCTTTTCTCTGGCACTCCCTACTTAATGAATTAATCTTGCTTTAAGATTTTGCTTTTGTAATTTAATTAACCCACAACTTGGCCACTTAATGGATTCATATGCACTATAGTTAAAGAAAGGGAAATGTGTATTATTCATGAAGTATATGCAATTTAATATTGTTCAAGAGTTAAAAAGTGAGCAAAATACTGATGTTTTTCAAAGTATGTGAGTACACAGGCAATATTTGAAATAAGCAATTTCTTAATTATTATTTAAAACACTAAACTCTACTTAAGCCAAAGTTTTTGCCGTTTATGAAATACACAGTAATTTAGATTTGTCCTGGTTTTCAGAAACCAGATATTCCAAACTTAAAAACTCGTAAATTAAAGGGCCATTAGTGTCATTATCTAATGATTAATTAAAGGATTTCTTTCAAAAGTGTTAGTCTCTGGTACAATATTGGAAAATAAGTTGGATTAATTTCTATATTGGATATCATATTAACATCCAATGCCACAAAAACACCATCTACTTAGAATTTTAATTTTTTAATACCCAGTTTGCACTAAGCAAATTACTCACAATTCCCCAATCCATAAATGTACTGTAGATATAGGTCCTACGTCGAAGCTTTAGGCACTTACTATTTCTTTGAAAACCTTCATATCTCAAATATTATAGGAAAACATAATGAAATATTAGGAGCTATATTTCTAACATTTCCTGAATATGTGATAAACAAAATACTACCAAAATCAAATCCTCCACAGCTAACAATTAATGTAGAAAACTTTTCAAAAAAAAAAAAAAACTACAGACAATAATGCATGCATCTTCTGAATACAAGAATGATTAGACATCTGAGCTTAAATTCTCTTTAAAAAATAAAAATAAAATTAAAAAAGGATGGCAAGTCTGTTTTCCCCTATCAAAGACCCCAAATCCCAGTTGCTGTATGAAAACAAAAACTTGGGGCTCTAAAAGCAGACCCGGTTGTGCACGAAATTACAGTGTACGGAAAGGACTTAAGAATAAACTGAGCTCTGCATGCACCAGCGTCTCGCCTCGGGAGCACGCACCTCCCAGTCCCGCTCTCAGCAGCTCTCACTATTTAAAGCCGGATCTGGTGTTTAAATGGAGAGGTGGTGACGTAGGCCTGAAAAGCACCTTCTCATCCTGGCAGAGTCCATATTAAGAGCGGCAATGGCTCTATATAAAAAGGGCTGCCAAGGGGAGGAGGACCACAAGGTTGAAAAGCAGGGTAAGCGGCCGCAGCCATGATGGATCGACCTGAGTCATCAATGGTAGGGAGCCGGGCTGCCGTGGGCTTGTCTGCATTTGGGACCGGGCAAAAAAGTATTTTATTGTCTTAATAAAAATAAGAGAGTGGGGTGGACTAGTGATCACATTTTGCGTTGGTGACTGAAAAGGTTATTTATGTGACTGCTTTTTGCAAACTTACGTGATCGCAAGTAAGAAAAAAGGGACAAACGGTGAGTAATAGGCAAATTTCAAGGCGAAAGCGGGGCACTTTGACGACTACTGTAAGCTTTCTTTGTTTTGGTGCATTTGCTAGTCGAAGATACGATGGGGGTTTTGCTTCCCCTTCGCCATTTTACCGATTCGGAAGGAACCGAGATAAGTGCTTTTCAACCTTCGTCTTTTTTTTTAAACATAAAATGGGCCCACTGAAGGCTCTTTAAGCACAACCGCCAAAACGCCCAAAGTAACCCCCAAAGTAGCCATTAACTTTTCAGTACGTTAAAGTGGATCGCAGTGGGTCTTGGGGATTCGCCCAGCTCCCCAAACACGGTTTTTGTTTTGAGGCTGCTCCGGGAGCCCTTCTCCAGGTGGCACGGCCTGGCGGGCTTCGGGGAGAAGCAGCAGCACCCCTCCCGCCCTCCCTCCTGGCAGCCGGGGTCTGGGGCCGGGGCCGCGCGCTTGCCCCGCCCCAACCGCCCCGCGGCGGTCCCAGGCCCAGCAGGCGCCCCCGCCATCCCCGCCTGGCGGCCCCGAGCCTCGGCACCCACCCGCTCCTGCCGCCCGGCGCACCGGCCCGCTCCGCCTGAGGTGGGAAGTGGCGGCGGAGGCTGCGCGGGCGACAGAGGAGAGTCGAGGCCGGGAGTCGCGGCCGTCCCCGCCCGGTCCGGCCATTGCTGCTGCCTGAATGAAGCCCCCGTCGGCCACCAAACCACGTCCTTACCACGGTGTTTGTATTTGCCGAGTTCGCCATTTCCACACACAACACAAACAAGAAGGGGGGCAACCCCGAGAAAAGATAAAAAACAAAAACAAACAAATAAAAATAAAACACCCGGTGACCCAAGCCACCGCAAAATTGGGGGGAAAGCTTTTGAAACAAAATCGGATCCTGACGGAGGACAGAGGAGCGGTGAGAGGAGGTAGAGGAGGAGGAGAGCAGTCCTCGGAAATAAAAACTGGAGAATCGCCCTTAAAAAAAAAAAAGGCCACGACCCTTCAGGGGACCTGGGGGGTGTTGCCTGTTCCCCACCCCGCACCAAGGAAGGAATCCAAACTGGTCGCCAATCCCCGCGCCACCGCGGCCACCAAAGGCAGCAGTTCCAGCCCAGTGATACCTTATGATAAGTTTCTTTTTCTGTGTTACTTATTTCCCTTAGAATCATCATACCTAAATCCAGTCATTATGCTGCTACTGTCTTTATGACATTGATTCCATGGCTGAGGGATATCCCATAGTACGTAAGTACCACAACTTCTTTATCCACTTTTGTCTTTCCTGGGATATTTGAGGTGTACTGAAGTGGATTTCTTTGTAAACAAAGCAGCCCTAAACTTTGGGGTGGCTGTTTCTTGTTGATTTTCAGTTTTCCCAATGTATACGCCCATGAGTGGAAGTACCCTAAACTCTTTAGCTCGGTTTTCAGATGTTTGAGGAATCACAGTGGACTTCTCCAGAGTGGCTCTTGGCAATTTACATCCCCCCCAAAAGCGTAACATGGCTTACTGTTCCACACGGCTGTGCTGCATTTCTAGATTTTACCATATTTTTTTTGGATATTCTGTTTGACCATTGGCAAATGAGAGTTATTTGTAGTCCGGCTTTGCATTGCCCACTTGATTCATTTTCCAAAAATTGTGTATGTGTGTTTTCCTGAATATATTGAGGAAAAAACGCATCCGCACTTTTGGCCAATTGTATCATTGTTGAAATTGTGCCACATTTCCTGTGCCTAAAAGGCGATTCCTATCTACCTCTTCAAATATGTTTCCTTCAGTCCTGCCTCAATTTCCGGTCCTCCTCGTTTCCTTCCCTCAACAGATTTTTGGACGATAGTTGGCCATTATAAATCTGAAAGTTTGTGAATTCCTGAGACCCTGAGCTCCATTTTTTAACTCGCTTTTTTTCTGAGCTTGACACAGACCGTAGGATTGCTTCAGGCCCTATCTGGGTTCTGGGGCGGCAGAATGAGGTTTGGGTTAACTCTTCTTCTTGATGGGAAATTAGAGTGCCATGTGCCTGTCCAAATGCTTACAGCAAATCTCTTATTACTTCCACCTCTTCCCATTCATCCTCCACACAGTTTGTGAACAGTGTGAAACATGAGGTTAAATGTGCTGATTCTCCAAGATGGGAGATTTATAGTAAAGTGACTGGAATGGCAAACCCGAGCACCAGGAGACGAAAGAGGAGAAGCGTTTTAGAAAGCTGTCCAGATCACACGCTGTCCCATCCTCTGGGTTTCCCATGCGTGTTTTAGCTGTCTTAAGATTCCCTTGAATCTAGAGTGTTGGGACCCTTGGAATGGGTTGCATGCATTATTGCTTTAAATGGTCTGCATTTGCTCACAAGCTCACCAATGCTCTCAGCCCCAAGTGTCCAACGTTATGTCTCATCCACCTGTGGGTGTGGATGGGGTCAATCCAGGTTGCTTCAGAGCCCCTGAATGAATTTCGTAAGAATTTTGTTGTTTTTGTGTATTGTTTTTGAAATTAATTTTTATAATGGGGTTGAGCTGATTTTCACTGCCGTGTTTAGGCCACTCTATACACTCTTGATTCCCTTGTGGAGGCATATCGATACAGAGGTACTAAGATTCTTACTAGTCAGATATATTAATCTTCAGGGAATAGGGGATATTGAGTTCAGTTCACTGAGCAAGGAGTAGGTCTTGTCTACGGCGCCTTTGTTTTATGGAACGCTACCTGTGCTAATATCAAACTCTGGTTTTATGCATCAACCCACCTCACCTTTCCCCTTAAGCAGGCATAAGAGTGTTTTATTTTTTTTCTAAATGTGAGACTCTGTTCTGTTTTCTAATTCAGCTCATGTGTAGCCATGTTTACACACCCTTCATAAGTGATATCTTATGATAAGTTTCTTTTTCTGTGTTACTTATTTCACTTAGAAACATCGTACCTAAATCCAGTCATTATGCTGCTACTGGCTTTATGACATTGATTCCATGGCTGCGGGATATCCCATAGTATGTAAGTACCCCAACTTTTTATTTTTCCTGGGATATTTAAGGTGTACTGAAGTCGATTTTCTTGTAAATGGAGCAGCCCTAAACTTTTGTGGGGCTGTTTCTTGTTGATTTTCTGTTTGCGCAATGTATTAGCCCATGAGTGGAAGTACCCTAGGCTCTTTAGCTCTGTTTTTAGATGTTTCAGGAAACACCATGGACTTCTCCAGAGTGGCTCTTGTCAATTTACATCCCGCCCATCATTGTCAAAGGACCCCCTGTTCCACACAGCTCTGCTGCCTTTCTAGTTTTTACAATTCTTTAGGATGTCCTGTTTAACCAGTTGGACATGAGACTACTTTGTAGTGAGGATTTGCATTGCCCGCTTGCTTGGTTGGCCAAAAAGTGCATATGCGTGTTTCCTTGAATATATTGCGGGAAACCACATACGCCCTTTTTGGCCAAGTGCATCATTGTCAAAATTGGGCCGCATTTCCTGTGCTTAAAATGGGATTCCAATCTACTTCTTGAAATATGTTTCCTGTAATCCTGCCTCGAATTAAAGTCCTCCTCGTTTCCTTCCATCTACAGATTTTTGGACGATAGTTGTCCATTATAACTCTGCAGGTTTGTGAATTCCAGAGAACCTGAGCTCAGTTTTTCAACTTGCTTTTTTTTGTGAGCTGGCCACAAACCCGCAGGATTGTGTCAGGCCATATCCATGCTCTGCTGCAGCAGGCTGAGCATTTGGTTAAATATTCTTCGTGATGGGAAATTACAGGGGCGTGTGCCCGTCCAAATGCTTACAGCATGTCTCTCATTGGTTCCCCCTATTCCCATTTAATCTCCACACAAATTGCAAACTGTGTGAAACAGGAGGTTAAAGGCACTGACTCTCTAAGTGGGGAGATTTACAGTAAAGTGGCTGGAATGGTGAACCCGAGCACAAGGAGAGGATAAAGGAGGTGTATTTTAGAAAGATGTCCGAGACACACATTGTCCCATCCTCTGGGTTTCCCATGCATGTTTTAGCTGTAATAAGATTCCCTGGACCCCAGAGAGTTGGGACCCAAGGAATGGGTTGCACACATTATTGCTTTAAATGGTCTGCATTTGCTCACACAACCTCACCAATCCTCTCAGCCCCAAGTGTCCAGCCTTATGTCTCATCCAGCTGTGGGTGTAGATGTGGTCAGTCCCAATTGCATCAGAGCCCCTTAACGAATTCTGTAAGGATTTCGCTGTTCTTGTGTTTTAGTTTGAAATTTATTTTTATAATGGGGTTGAGCTGATTTTCATTGCCGTGTTTATGCCCCTCTATACACTCTTGATTCCCTTAAGGAGACATATCAATACATAGGTATTAAGATTCTTACTAGTCAGATATATTAATCTGCAGGGAATAGGGGATGTTGGAGTTCAGTTCACTGAGCAAGGAGTAGGTCTTGTCTACTACACATTTGTTTTATGGAACGCTACCTGTGCTAAAATCAAACTCTGGTTTTATGCATCATCCCACCTCACCTTTCCCCTTAAGCAGGCATAAGAGTGTTTTATTTATTTTTTTCTAAATGTGAGACTCTGTTCTGTTTTCTAATTCAGCTCATGTGTAGCCATGTTTACATTCCCTTCATAAGTGATATCTTATGATAAGTTTCTTTTTCTGTGTTACTTATTCCCCTTAGAATCATCGTACCTTACTCCAGTCATTATGCTGCTACTGGCTTTATGACATTGATTCCATGGCTGAGGGATATCCCTTAGTACGTAAGTACCACAACTTCTTAATCCACTTTTGTCTTTCCTGGGATATTTGAGGTGTACTGAAGTGGATTTTTTTGTAAACAAAGCAGCCCTAAACATTGTGGTGGCTGTTTCTTGTTGATTTTCAGTTTTCCCAATGTATACGCCCATGAGTGGAAGTACCCTAAACTCTTTAGCTCAGTTTTCAGATGTTTGAGGGAACACAGTGGACTTCTCCAGAGCGGCTCTTGGCAATTTACATCCCTCCCATCAGCATAACAAGGCTCACTGTTCCACTCGGCCGTGCTGCATTTCTGGATTTTACAATTTTTTTTGGATGTTCTGTTTGACCATTGGCAAATGAGACATATTTGTAGTCTGTCTTTGCATTGCCCACTTGATTCGTTGGCCAAAAAGTGTGTATTCGTGTTTTCTTGAATATATTGAGGAAAAATCGCATCCGCCCTTTTGGCCAAGTGCATCATTGTCGAAGTTGTGCCACATTTCCTGTGCTTAAAAGGCGATTCCTATCTACCTCTTCAAATATGTTTCCTGCAGTCCTGCCTCAATTTCCGGTCCTCCTCGTTTCCTTCCCTCAACAGATTTTTGGACGATAGTTGTCCATTATAACTCTGAAAGTTTGTGAATTCCTGAGACCCTGAGCTCCATTTTTTAAGTCCCTTTTTTCCTGAGCTTGCCACAGACCCGTAGGATTGCTTCAGGCCCTATCTGGGTTCTGGGGTGGCAGAATGAGGTTTGGGTTAACTCTTCTTCGTGATGGGAAATTAGAGTGCCATGTGCCTGTCCAAATGCTTACAGCAAATCTCTTATTACTTCCACCTCTTCCCATTCATCCTCCACAGAGTTTGTGAGCAGTGTGAAACATGAGGTCAAATGTGCTGATTCTCCAAGATGGGAGATTTAGAGTAAAGTGACTGGAATGGCAAACCCGAGCACAAGGAGACGAAAGAGGAGAAGCGTTTTAGAAAGCTGTCCAGATCACACGCTGTCCCATCCTCTGGGTTTCCCATGCGTGTTTTAGCTGTCTTAAGATTCCCTTGAATCTAGAGTGTTGGGACCCTTGGAATGGGTTGCATGCATTATTGCTTTAAATGGTCTGCATTTGCTCACAAGCTCACCAATGCTCTCAGCCCCAAGTGTCCAACGTTATGTCTCATCCATCTGTGGGTTTAGATGGGGTCAATGCAGGTTGCTTCAGAGCCCCTGAATGAATTTCGTAAGAATTTTGTTGTTTTTGTGTATTGTTTTTGAAATTAATTTTTATAATGGGGTTGAGCTGATTTTTCACTGCCGTGTTTAGGCCACTCTATACACGTTTGATTCCCTTACGGACATATTTGAATACATAGGAATTAAACTTCATACTAGTCAGATATATTCCTCTGCAGGG
This sequence comes from Mesoplodon mirus, assembly GCF_964341445.2. NCBI lineage: Eukaryota > Metazoa > Chordata > Mammalia > Artiodactyla > Ziphiidae > Mesoplodon > Mesoplodon mirus. The sequence goes on from NW_028294656.1 coordinate 65,863, forward strand.
AATAGGGGATGTTGAGTCCAGTTCACTGAGCAAGGAGTAGGTCTTGTCTGTTACACGTTTGGTTTATGGAACTGTATGTGTGCTAATATCAAACTCGTGTGTTATGCATCACCCCAAATCACCTTTCGCTTTAAGCAGATATAAAGTATTTTTTTTCTAAATGTGAGACTCTGTTCTGTTTTCTAATTCAGCTCATGTGTAGCCATGTTTACACACCCTTCATAAGTGATATCTTATGATAAGTTTCTTTTTCTGTGTTACTTATTTCACTTAGAATCATCGTACCTAAATCCAGTCATTATGCTGCTACTGGCTTTATGACATTGATTCCATGGCTGCGGTATATCCCATAGTATGTAAGTACCACAACTTTTTTCTTTCCTGGGATATGTAAGGTGTACTGAAGTCGATTTTCTTGTAAATGGAGCAGCCCTAAACTTTTGTGGGGCTGTTTCTTGTTGATTTTCTGTTTGCGCAATGTATTAGCCCATGAGTGGAAGTACCCTAGGCTCTGTAGCTCTGTTTTTAGATGTTTCAGGAAACACCATGGACTTCTCCTGAGTGGCTCTTGTCAATTTAAATCCCGCCCATCATTGTCAAAAGACTCCCTGTTCCGCACAGCTGTGTTGCCTTTGTAGTTTTTACAATTCTTTAGGATGTTCTGTTTAACTGGTTGGACATGAGACTACTTTGTAGTGAGGATTTGCATTGCCCGCTTGCTTGGTTGGCCAAAAAGTGCATATGCGTGTTTCCTTGAATATATTGCGGGAAACCACATACGCCCTTTTTGGCCAAGTGCATCATTGTCAAAATTGGGCAGCATTTCCTGTGCTTAAAATGCGATTCCAATCTACTTCTTGAAATATGTTTCCTGTAATCCTGCCTCGAATTAAAGTCCTCCTCGTTTCCTTACATCTACAGATTTTTGGACGATAGTTGTCCATTATAACTCTGCAGGTTTGTGAATTCCAGAGAACTTGAGCTCAGTTTCTCAACTTGCTTTTTTTGTGAGCGGTCCACAAACCCGCAGGATTGCGTCATGTCATATTCGTGTTCTGGTGAAGCAGGCTGAGCATTTGGTTAAATATTCTTCGTGATGGGAAATTACAGGGGCGTGTGCCCATCCAAATGCTTACAGCATGTCTCTCATTGGTTCCTCCTATTCCCTTTTAATCTCCACACAAGTTGCAAACTGTGTGAAACAGGAGGTTAAAGGCACTGACTCTCTAAGTGGGGAGATTTATAGTAAAGTGGCTGGAATGGTGAACCCGAGCACAAGGAGAGGATAAAGGAGGTGTATTTTAGAAAGATGTCTGGGTCACACGTTGTCCCATCCTCTGGGTTCCCCATGCATGTTTTATCTGTAATAAGATTCCCTGGACCCCAGAGAGTTGGGACCCAAGGAATGGGTTGCACACATTATTGCTTTAAATGGTCTGCATTTGCTCACACAACCTCACCAATCCTCTCAGCCCCAAGTGTCCAGCCTTATGTCTCAGCCAGCTGTGGGTGTAGATGTGGTCAGTCCCAATTGCATCAGAGTCCCTTAACAAATTCTGTAAGGATTTTGCTGTTTTTGTGTTTTAGTTTGAAATTTATTTTTATAATGGTGTTGAGCTGATTTTCACTGCCGTGTTTATGCTACTCTATACACTCTTGATTCCCTTAAGGAGACATATCAATACATAGGTATTAAGATTCTTACTAGTCAGATATATTAATCTGCAGGGAATAGGGGATGTTTAGTCCAGTTCACTGAGCAAGAGTCGTTCTTGTCTTTTACACATTTGGTTTATGGTATTGTACGTGTGCTAATATCAAGCTCGGTTGTTATGCATCACCGCACCTCACCTTTCGCCTTAAGCAGATATAAGAGGTTTTTTTTTTAATGTGAGACTCTGTTCTGTTTTCTAATTCAGCTCATGTTTTGCCATGTTTACATACCCTTCATAAGTGGTATCTTATGATAAGTTTATTTTTCTGTGTTACTTATTTCACTTAGAAACATCGTACCTAAATCCAGTCATTATGCTGCTACTGGCTTTATGACATTGATTCCATGGCTGCGGGCTATCCCATAGTTTGTAAGTACCACAACTTTTTCCTTTTCTGGGATATTTAAGGTGTACTGAAGTTGATTTTTTTGTAAACGGAGCAGCCCTTAACTTTGGTGTGGCTGTTTCTTGTTGATTTTGTTTGCCCAATGTATTAGCCCATGAGTGGAAGTACCCTAGGCTCTGTAGCTCTGTTTTTAGATGTTTTAGGAAACACCATGGACTTCTCCAGAGTGGCTCTTGTCAATTTACATCCCGCACATCATTGTCACAAGACTCCCTATTCCACACAGCTGTGCTGCCTTTCTAGTTTTTACTATTCTTTTGGATGTTCTGTTTAACCGGTTGGAAATGCGACTGCTTTGTAGTGAGGATTTGCATTGCCCACTTGCTTGGTTGGCCAAAAGGGCATATGCGTGTTTCCTTGAATATATTGTGGGAAAACACATATGCCATTTTTGCCCAAGTGCAACATTGTCAAAATTGGGCCGCATTTCCTGTGCTTAAAAGGCGATTCCAATCTACTTATTGAAATATGTTTCCTGAAATCCTGCCTCGAATTTAAGTCCTCCTTGTTTCCTTCCTTCAACAGATTTTTGGACGATAGTTCTCCATTATAACTCTGTAGGTTTGTGAATTCCAGAGAACCTGAGCTCAATTTTTCAACTTGCTTTGTTTGTGAGCTGGCCAAAAACCTGCACGATTGCGTCAGGCCATATCCGGTTTCTGGTGCAGCAGGCTGAGCATTCTGTTAACTCTTCTTTGTGATGGGAAATTAGAGTGGCAAGTGTACGTCCAAATGCTTGCAGTAAATCTCTCATTCGTTCCCCTCTTCTCTTTCATCCTCCACACAATTTGTGAACAGTGTGAAACATGAGGTTAAATGTGCTGATTCTCCACGAGGGGAGATTAAATGTAAAGTGACTGGAATGGCAAACCCGAGCACAAGGAGATGAAAAAGGAGGAGGATTTTATACAGCTGTCCAGATCACACGTTGTCCCATCCTCTGGGTTTCCCATGCATGTTTTGGCTGTCATAAGATTCCTTGAATCTAGAGTGTTGGGACCCTTGGAATTGGTTGCATGCATTATTGCTTTAAATGGTCTGCATTTGCTCACATCCTCACCAATGCTCTCAGCCCCAAGTGTATAGCTTTATGTCTCATCCAGCTGTGAGTGTAGATGTGGTCAGTCCTGATTGCACCAGAGTCCCTGAATTAATTTCGTAAGAATTTCGCTGTTTTTTTTTGTTTTGTTTTTAAACTTTATTTTTATAATGGGGTTGAGCTGATTTTCACTGCCGTGTTTATGGCACTCTATACACACTTGTTTCCCTTACGGAGACATATCAATACATAGGTTTTAAGATTCTTACTAGTCATATATATTAATCTGCAGGGAATAGGGGATGTTGCATTCAGTTCACTGAGCAAGGAGTAGGTGTTGTCTATTACACATTTGTTTTATGGAACGGTACCTGTGCTAATATCAAACTCTGGTTTTATGTGGCAGTCCACATCACCTTTCCCCTTAATCAGGAATAGGAGGTTGTTTTTTTTTTTCTAAATGTGAGACTCTGTTCTGTTTTCTAATTCAGCTCATGTGTAGCCATGTTTACATTCCCTTCATAAGTGATATCTTATGATAAGTTTCTTTTTCTGTTTTACTTATTTCCCTTAGAATCATCATTCCTTACTCCAGTCATGCTGCTTCTGTCTTTATGATATTGATTCCATGGCTGAGTGATATCCCATAGTATGTAAGTACCACAACTTCTTTTTCCACTTTTGTCTTTCCTGGGATATTTAAGGTGTACTGGAGTAGATTTTTTTTGTAAACAGAGCAGCCCTAAACATTGTGGTGGCTGTTTCTTGTTGATTTTCAGTTTTCCCAAAGTATTCGCCCATGAGTGGAAGTACCCTAAACTCTTTAGCTCAGTTTTCAGATGTTTGAGGGAACACAGTGGACTTCTCCAGAGTGGCTCTTGGCAATTTACATCCCTCCCATCAGCATAACAAGGCTCACTGTTCCACACGGCTGTGCTGCGTTTCTAGATTTTACAATTTTTTTTGATGTTCTGTTTGACCAGTGGGAAATGAGACTTATTTGAACTCCGGATTTGCATTGCCCACTTGTTTCATTGTCCAAAAAGTGTGTATGCTTGTTTTCCTGAATATATTGAGGATAAAACACATACGTCTTTTTGGCCAAGTGCATCATTGTCGAAGTTCTGCCACATTTCCTGTGCTTAAAAGGTTATTCTTATCTACGTCTTCAAATATGTTTCCTGCAGTCCTGCCTCAATTTCCTGTTCTCCTCGTTTCCTTCCCTCAACAGATTTTTGGACGATAATTGTCCATTATAACTCTGAAAGTTTGTGAATTCCTGAGACCCTGAGCTACAATTTTCAACTCACTTTATTTTTGAGCTTGCCACAGATCCGTAGGATTGCTTCAGGCCCTATCTGGGTTTTGGGGCGGCAGTCTTTGGTTTGGGTTAACTCTTCTACGTGACGGGAAATTAGAGTAATATGTGCCTCTCCAAATGCTTACAGCAAATCTCTCATTGGTTCCACCTCTTCCCTTTCATCCTCCACAAATTTTGTTAACAGTATGAAACATAAGTTTAAATGTGCTGACTCTCCAAATGGGGAGATTAATAGTAAAGTGACTGAAATGGCAAACCCGAGCACAAGGAGAGGAAAAAGGAGGATCGTTTTAGCAAGCTGTCTGGATCACACGTTGCCCCATCCTCTGGGTTTCCCATGCATGTTTTAAGTGTAATAAGATTCCCTTGAATCTAGAGTGTTGGGACCCTTGGAACGGGTTGCACACATTATTGCTTTAATTGTTCTCCATTTGCTCACACAACCTGACCAATGCTCTCAGCCCCAATTGTCCAGCCTTATATCTCATCCAGCTGTGTGTGTAGATGGGGTCAATCCAGGTTGCTTCAGAGCCCCTGATTGAATTTTGTAACAATTTTGCTGTTTTGTGTATTGTTTTTGAGATTAATTTTTATAATGGGGTTCAGCTGATTTTTACTGCCATGGTTATGCCACTCTATAGACGCTTGATTCCATTATGACAATATTTGAATACATAGGAATTAAAATTCTTATTAGTCAGATATATTCCTCTGCAGGGAATAGGGGATGTTGAGTCCATTTCACTGAGCAAGGAGCAGGTCTTGTCTATTACAAGTTTGGTTTATGGAATTGTACCTGTGCTAATATCAACCTCTGGTTTTATGCATCACTCCACCTCACCTTTTCCTTTAAGCAGATACGAGAGTTTATTTTTCTAAATGGGAGAATCTGTTCTGTTTTCTAATTCAGCTCATGTGTAGCCATGTTTACATTACCTTCATAAGTGATATCTTATGATAAGTTTCTTTATCTGTGTTACTTATTTCCCTTGGTGTCATTCTACCTTAATACAGTCATTATGTTGCTACTGGCTTTATGACATTGATTCCAAGCCTGAGGGATTTCCTATAGTACTAAAGTACCACAACTTCTTTATCCACTTTTTTTTTCCCCCTGGGATATTTAAGTTGTACAGAAGTCGGTTTTCCTGTAAACAGTGGAACCGTAAACTTTTGGGTGGCTGTTTCTTTTTGACTTTCAGTTTTCCCAATGTATATGCCCATTAGTAGAAGTACCCTAGGCTATGTAGCTCTGTTTTTAGATATTTTCGGAAACACCATGGGGTTCTCCAGAGTGGCTGTTGGCAATTTCAATCTGTCCCATCAGCGTAACAAGGCTCCCTGCTCAACACCACTGTGCTGCCTTTCTAGTTTTTTACTTTTTTTTTTGGATATTCTGTTTGACCGGTTGTGAATGAGACTTTTTTTTAGTGCGGATTTGTATGGCTCACCTGCTTGGGAGGCCAAAAATGGCAAATGTATGTATTCCTGAATATATTGAGGATATAACGCATACACCATTTTTGGCCACGTGCATGATTGTCGAAGTTGTCCAGATCACACATTTTCCCATCCTCTGTGTTTCCCATGCATGTTTTAGCTGTAATAAGGTTCCATTGAACACAGAGAGTTGGGCCCCATGGAATGGGTTGCGTTCATTATTGCTTTAAATGGCCTGCATTTGCTCACACAACCTCACCAATGCTCTCAGCCCCAAGTGTCCAGCGTTATGTCCCATCCAGCTGTGGGTGTATATGTGGTCAATCCAGGTTGCATCAGAGCCCCTGAACAAATTGTGTAAGAAATTCGCCGTTAGTGTGTTTTGTTTTTGAAATTTACTTTTATAGTGAGGTTGAGGTAATTTTCACTGCCTTGTTTATGCCACTGTATACATGATTAACACCCTTACGGAGGCATATCAATACACAGGTATTAAGATTCTTACTATTCAGATATATTCTTCTGCATGGAATAGAGGATGTTGAGTCCAGTTCACTGAGCATGGAGTAGGTCTTGTCTATTATATATTTGGTTTATGGAATGGAACCTGTGCTAATATTAAACTCCGGTTTTATGCACCACCTCACCTCTCCTTTCCCCTGAAGCAGGCATAAGATTTTTTTTTCTCAATGTGAGACTCCTTTGTGTTTTCTAATTCAGTTCATGTGTAGCCATGTTTACATTCCCTTCATAAGTGATATCTTATGATAAGTTTCTATTTCTGTGTTACTTATTTCACTTAGAGTTATCATACCTAAATCCAGTCATTATACTGCTACTGGCTTTATGACATTGATTACATGGCTGAGGGATATCCCATCGTACATAAGTACCACAACTTTTTTATCCACTTTTGTCTTTCCTGGGATATTTAAGGTGTAGCGAAGTCGATTTTCTTGTGATCAGTGCAGCCCTAAACTTTGGTGTTGCTTATTCTTGTTGATTTTCTATTTTCGCATGGTATACACCTATGAGTGGAAGTACCCTATGCTCTGTAGCTCTGTTTCTAGATGTTTTAGCAAACACCATGGACTTCTCCAGAGTGTCTCTTGGCAATTTACATCCCTTGCATCAGTGTAACAATGCTCCCTGTTCCCCAAGGCTGTGCTGCCTTTGTAGTTTTTGCAGTTTTCTTGGATATTTTGTTTGACTGGTCGGAAATGAGATTTCTTTTTAGTGTGGATTTGTGTTGCCCAGTTGCTTGGTTGCCCAGAAGGGGAGTATGCGTGTTTTCTTGAATATATTTAGGAAAATATGAATAAGCACTTTTTTGCCAAGTTCATCATTATCAAAATTGTGTCGCATTTCCTGTGCTTAAAAGTTTTTTCCAATCTAACTCTTGAAATATATTTCCTCCAATCCTGCCTCAATTTCAATTCCTCCTGGTTGTCTTCCCTTAACATATTTTTGGATGATAGTTGTCCATTATAATACTGCAGGTTTGTGAAGTCCTGTGCACCTGAGCTCCACTTAACAACTCACTTTTTTTGTGAGATATCCGCAAACCTGCAGGATTGCTTCAGGCCCTATCCTAGCTGTGGGGCGGCAGGCTGAGCGTTTGGTTAACTCTTTTGTGTGACAGGAAATTAAAGTGATATGTGCCCGTCCAAATGCTTACAGGAAGTTTCTCATTGTTTCCCCATCTTCCCTTTCATTCTCCGCACAAATTGTAAACTTTGTGAAACAGGAGGTTAAAGGCACTCAGCCTCCAAGAGTGGAGATTGATAGTAAAGTGGCTGGAATGCCTAACCCGAGCACAAGGAGAAGAAAAAGGAGGAGCATTTTAGAAACCTGTCCAGATCAGTCGTTGTCCCATTCTCTGAGTTTCCCATGCATGTTGTACCTGAAATAAAATTACTTTGAACCTAGAGAGTTGGGACACGTGGAAAGGGTTGCATGCATTATTGCTTTAAATCCTCTGCATTTGCTCACCCAACCTCTCCAATCCTCTCAGTCCCAAGTGTCCAGGCTTATGTCTCATCCAGCTGTGTGTGTAGATGTAGTCAATCCAGGTTGCATCAGAGACCCTGAAGGAATTGTGTAAGATTTTCGCTGTTTCTGTGTTTTGTTTTTGAAATTTATTTTTATAATTGGTTTGAGCTGATTTTCACCACCGTGTTTATGTCACTCTATGCCCGCTTTATTACCTTACACAGACATATCAATACATAGGTTTTAAGATTCTTGCTAGTCAGATATATTCCTCTGCGGGGAATATGCGTTTTTGAGTCCCTTTCACTGAGGAAGGTGTAGGTCTTTTCTATTCTGTATTTGGTTTTTGGAACAGTACCTGTGCTAATATCAAACTCTAGTTTTATGCATCAATTCACCTCTCCTTTCCCCTTAAGTAGGCATAAGTGTTTGTTTTTTTGTAAATGTGAGACTCTGTTCTGTTTTCTAATTCAGTTCATTTGTAGCCATGTTTACATTCCCTTCATAAGTGATATCTTATGATACATTTCTTTTTCTGTGTTACTTATTTCACTTTGAATGATCATATCTAAATCCAGTCATTATGTTGCTACTGGCTTTATGACATTGATTCCATGGTTGAGGGTTATCCCATCAAACGTAAGTACCACAACTTCTTTATCCACTTTTGTCTTTCCTGGGGTTTCTAAGGTGTACTGAAGTCAAGGTTCTTGGAAACAGAGCAGCCTTAAACTTTTGGGTTGCAACGGTAAGTGTTATGGTTAGGGGTAGCAAATGGGTAAGTTTTATTGTAAAGGTGAAGGTACGAAAATATGTTAGTGTTAGGGTATGGGTTAGTGTTAGTGTACACATTGGATTAGGGAAGGGGTTGGCTAGGGTTGGTTTTGGTTTAGCGGTTAGGGTTGGGGTTAGGTTTGGGGTTAGGGTTGTGGTTGTGGTTGGGTTTAGGGTTGGGGATGTGGTTGAGGTTGGGTTTGGGTTTGAGGTTAAGGTTAGGGTTTAGGTTTAGTGTTAGTGTTAGGGTTTAGCTTTAGCTTTAGTGTTAGGGTCTGGGTTAAGTGTAACTTTATTTTTAGGGTACAGTTTAGGGTACGGCTATGGGTTAGGTTTAGGTTACGGGTTAGGGTTTGTTTTATTGTTAGGGTACGAGTTAGGTTTAGGGTACGGGTTAGGGTTATGGTATGGGTCAGTGTATGCTTTAGGGTTTGTGTATTTATTAAACCTCTCCCACTCTCCAGATATTACTTAGCACTTAAAGGAACATTATTTGGGGTCCAGCCATGGAGAAGACTTTAGACACTAGCATAAGACAAAGAACACATATATTATAAATAAATCTCATTAGGGTTTTGTTTTTAACCGGTACATAAAAAACACTAGTGCTTAGGAAATATAATGGAGGCAGAAGCAGTAAAGGGTAGTTTTATGGGAATAACAGCACAGATTTACTGTAGAATACCCAGATTTTGACTGGTTAGAAAGTCAAGAGGAGTGCTTTTGTTCTGAAGATATAAATCCTCTTCTAAATTGAGCTGTTATTGGAAATTAGAAATTTTTTGTTGCTGTTGTATTGCTTTGTGTTTTCATGATTATTCTGCTTGCATCTCCCTTGTTAAACCTTTGATTTGGGGAGGAGTGCCATTACTGGAAATGAGTTTACAGAATTATTTTGAAAAACAGAAGGAAATGGTTTTCACCTAAATATTAAGAAATAATCTCTATACTGTTGTACTAACAGAATTATGATTCATGGATAATAATTCTATGAAATGTAATTAAAGGCCATATATATATTTTTCTTTTAAATTTCCATTGTTACTTTTTAAAAGTACAATTATAATTCAAGTTGTTTGTAACAAGTGAAATTTAAAAAGATTAAAGGAAAATATAATATTTTACCACTTGCCATCCTTTCCCACTTCCTGAAACGACCAGCATAATGTGTAGCTTTCTCATTTTATCCAGGTGTTCCTTACATCTGGAACATCATGTTTCTCACTGTAGAGAAACAAATTTAGCTCTCACACTTTTTATAGGCTACATAACAGTCCATAGAACAGAAGTATCAAGTATACACAGGTATAGTGTCCACTCCTTAGTTACTGAGAAATTAGGGCCTCCTTTAGTGTCAGGGCTTCAGGTAGGGACAGCGTCAGAGCCTGACGTAGGGAGAGCAACAGGGACCGAGTGAGGCCTAGCATCAGTCCCTTAGCTGGGGACACTGTCAGGGCATGACTCAGGAGCAGCATCAGGGCCTTTGTAGGATCAGCATTATGGTCTCAGTTAAAGACATGATCAGGGCCTGAGTTAGGCAGAGAGTCAGGGCCTCAGTTCAGGATAGCTTCATGGCCTATGTTAGGGATGGCCTCAGGGCTTTATTTAGGGACAGCGTCAGGGCTATCTTAGGGATAGTGTCAGGACGTTGGTTAGAGATGGGTTAGTATATGAACTCAGGATAGTGTCAGGCGTTTAGTTATTGCCATTAGCAGGGCCTACATCAGGGTCAGCTTCCGGGCATTAGTTACAAAGAGTGTCAGCGACTTAGCGAGTAATAGCCAGGGCTTTAAGTAGGGACAGCATTAGGGCTTCAGGTCGGATAAAAGGCAGGACATTAACTACAGACTGAGTCAGGTTACGGCTAGGGATAAGGTCAGGAATAGAGCGAGGGACAGTTTGAAAGCCTTAGTTACTGAGAGTACCTGGGCCTTCTTTAGGACGAGTGTCACAGCTTTCTTAGGGACAGTGCCAGGGCAAGGCTTAGGAGGAGCAGAAGGGCCTCTGTAGGATCAGCATCAGGGTCTTGGTTAAAGACATTCTCAGGGCCTCTGTTATGGTCAGAGTCAGGGCCTCACTTAGGGACAGTTCCAGTGCTTTAGTAAGAGATGGATCAGGATATATGCTTATGATAGTGTCAGGACTTTAGATATTGATGGAAGCAGAGTCTTTGTTAGGGGCAGAGTCAGGGCCTGAGTTGGGACTAACATCAGAGCCTTTGCTAGGTATCCTGTGATACTTGAGTTAGGAGTACTGTCAAGGCCTTAGTTAGGGACAGTGTCAGTGTCTTAGGACTAGTCAGGGCCTTAGTTAGGGACAAAATTAGGGCTTCAGTTAGGAAAAGAGGCAGGACATTAGCTATAGGGCGAGTCATGTTTCGGGCTAGGGATAATGTATGGAAATGAGCAAGAGATAGTTTGAAGGTCTTAGTTATTGAGAGTATCAGGGAGTTATTTAGGCCCCTTGTCAGGACCTTAACCAGGGACAGTGTCAGGGTAAGGCTTAGGAATAGCCTAAGGGCCTCTGTAGGATCAGCATCGGGGTGTTTGTTAAAGACATTATCAGTGTCTCTTAAGGATAGCCTCATGGAGTCACTTAGGGACCATGTCAAGTTTCACTTAGGGACAGTTTCAGGAACTTAGTAATAGATGGGTCAGGATATGAGCTCAGGATTGTGTCAGGATTTTAGATATTTATGGCAACATGGCCTTATTTAGGGATAGTTGTCAGGGCCTGAGTTAGGAGTAGTGTTGGCGCCTTAGGGAGAGTATCATGAATTGAGTTAGGACCAGCATGTAGGCCTTAGTTTGGGACAGTGTCATGGCGTTGGGGCTAAATTCAGGGCGTGAGTTAGGCACAGCATCAAGAATTTAGTTGGCATAAGAGGCTCGAATTTAGCTAAAGACAGTGTTAGGTTAACGTCTAGGTATAGTGTCAAGAAATGACCTGGG